>NC_058368.1:167972842-168272842 GCF_018350175.1 Felis catus
ATCTCAAGAAGAGGTAGGGAATGCACAACCTATAAATCTTTCAATAATGTTCAAAGTTCAACAAGGCTGGGGTGAGGCGTGGATTACACCAAAGCACAGATTAATGTCAGCAGGCCACTCCCTGCCATTCTTCCTGTCTGGAAGAAGATGCATTACTTTTTTTTTTTTTTCCTTTTTTTTAAATGAGCAAGTTAGTCCTGTCCTCTCAATCCCATCAGAATGAAATCTCCAGGAATACAGAAACTATATATGTCTTGCACGTAGCATGGAACACATCACATAGTAGGTGCTGAATCAATCTGCTGACAGAATGAATACGTATCACGTCTTCTGTGCAGCAGGCCAACTGAAATGACATCTGAAATGATCACCATGGGAATAGTGACCTCCTTCACTTGGGAGACCTTTTGCTCAGAGCAATCCAAAAGCTTTTGTGGCAAGCCTTGAGGTTAGGTTTAAAAGTCCCAAATCAGGCAGAAGACCAATGGCAAGCAGAAGAAGGGGTAACCAAAGACTGTGCTGAAAGAGTAGCCCCAGGGCCTGTGGGAGAGACAGAGGAGCCTGTGGAACAGCACAGAATGACCCTGTGGGTTGTCAGTGACCTTGTAGGCCCCAAATATCGATGTCAGAGTTAAGTGTTTACAGTCCTCTTTAATTAAAGGTTATTTGACAACTTGAGAGGGAAAGCAAAAAGATATCCTCTAGAGTGTATTTCTAGGGCCCGTAGGAGTGCTAAGGTCAAAGGAAATGTGATAACAACCCAGAAAGAAAACAGGGCCCTTTTTACAACTGCTCCCTGACATAGGGCCACACTGGTAAAACTCACTATGGAAACGCTAGGGGAGGTAAGTGCTTTATTCATCCATCCCATTCATCCCACCACATGCTCTGTGCCATGCAGTCCAAGACAGACTGGCTCTGATGCCCACAGGCTTGAAGGATACACATGACTTTCTACTCCTCGTATTCCTTTTAATCCCAGGGATACAATTTTCCAGAGAACTTTGAACAGAAAAGCGTTTGAAGGTAAGCAGAAAGTAGGTTAAAAACTATCAGCTGACAAATTCTTATAGGAACAAAAGAAAGCATAAGGGGAGCCAGGAGAAAATTATCCAAACAAAAATGAAGAAGAGATGAGGAAAAAACTAGGGAGGCAAATGAAAGATTTTGAACTTTCTGCTGCATCTTTCCTTTATTCCCTACTAATAAGAATGTGGTTGACATAGCTTAGGTATGTAAGTCAATGAGGCAAGTACAGGTCAAACTTCTAGATCATGATTCCCACAGACAGGAAAGCCACACTAGGAGGAAGAGGAGGAGGAGGAGAGCCGATTCTTCTTCAGAGAAAGAGATGATTCTATTATTTTAAGAACTGCTAATTAATGAATACCCACTTATGCCACTAGGTACAATGCAGATGTTTTATATTCATATTCGCTACTTTTTATGGTACATTTTATTATGTGCTTAATAGAGGACAAAACTAGGAGGTTAAGTAACTCGCTCAAGGTCATAAAGAAAAGTAGAAGCAAAGCTGGATTCTAACCTAACTCTCTGACTCCTAAGTTTGAGGGTTTTTCCCCCCACGATACTGCCTACATAACATGTATTTGTTCAGGGAAAGAAGAGTGACGATATTAGATTTCTCTTCAGGGAGCAATTTCCCAAGACTATATTTTCCATTTAGCTGTGCCTGAATTATTGATTTGTTTATAATTGCCATCCTTTACCATAAAGATCTATGTTCAATATGGGAATAAGAAGCCTATTAGAATGATAGTTTTCTTCATGACGACTATATCATACATCAATTAAAATGAACATAACTTCATAACAGCCTGGCCAGGTGTTGCTAAGTACGATAATACCGCATTCAACATCTGTGAGAATCTTGACAAAAATTACAAATGATACGCCAGGCGGGCTGCTGTTTCTGAATCAATGCATTCTGCAAAAAACTTCAAAAATCTTGGGATACTATAATGAAAGCATGTACAAACACAGCATCACAGAGGGAGGAGATGAGGATGAGACTAACTAGCTCGAATATGAGTAAAGCAATAGGAAGCAGAATTATGGAGGAGTCTCTTAAAGGATGAAACTCCCCCAGTATCAGGTGTGCATCAAATTTCACAATTTTAAGTAGCCTTAATAATCTAAAAGTTCTCCGGAATATATCTCTACTTATCCAGCTAAAGAAGAAAATAGGCATCTGTTTTTCCATCCTAAAATTTATAATTAACACAGAACAAGGGGTCACAGCCAGCCTCCCCCAGCAGAGCACTTACCTCCAATAACACACTGTTTCTCTGGTTAACAAAGGATAATCCTTTTGCTGTCTTTCTGACAAAAATTATTCATGTATTATCAGCATGTTACCAGGGAAAAAGAGATGAACGGATCTGAACTTTCAATGATTTGTTTTAATTTTATAATCAAATAGCAATTATAGTACAATCGCATAAACTATCGACCTTTACCCCTCCTCCTCAATTGTGCCCCAACATTTTGAAGAACAGAATCAATAGATGAACACTGACTTTCACCATGAACCCTATGAATACCTAAAACCTCAGGAAAGATGGAAGAGAGATGAGGTGAGACAGAGAGCTTAACGCTGAAGGAACTAAGATACTGGAAATATTGTGACAGATTTCTCATCAACATGGCAAGGAAGTCCCCTAAATGTCCATCTCTGGTGCTTTCAGATGGACTGGATCAGTTGTTCTCAACTTTGGCTGATATAACATCATTTACGAAGGTTTTATAAAACCTTTGCCTGGGCCCCACCTCACAGAAATTCTGATTTAATTACTCTTGAATGAGACTCAGGAATCAGTATGCTTTAGAAATTCCCCAGGTGATCCTAATGTGCAGAAATCCACCGGCTTAAATAATTCAGAGATATGAATAAATGTAAATCATATTGGCAAGGTTTTAACATAGTTTTCACCTCACTGGAAGAAAAAAATTCTAAAATTTCTAAACACCAAAACATGATAATTTCAATAAACAATAGCAATAAATAATAACAACAGACAACAGCAACGCTAACAATAAAAACCTCTTCCAAAACCCAGGAAAGGAAAAAGGGTAGAAGAATTTTGTATAAAAATTTTTCCCTCTCCACCGCCTATATAGGAAAGCAACATTTTTCAATGCTAATCATTAGACCTGGTACCAGGTACATAAATATGAATCAGACATGAATTCCCCATTTTTAAAAATGAGGACACTGAGCCTCAGAGATGTGAAGGAACTTCTCTATGGCCAAAGAACAGATAAAGAACAAAGCTTGAACTTGATCAAGTCTCAAGTCCAAAGATTTTTCTCCTCTCTGTATCTTCTGAATCATTTCTTTGCACTTGCTAACTTAGGTGCTGGGACAGAGTGTCATTTTAGCAATATTTTCTACTATAGGACCTTGAAGAGTTCACTCTAAGGAACTTAATCCATAGCTCTAGTGGCAATTAGCAATCTGACATTGGCACTGAATAGGTAAAGGAGAGAAATATATAAAATTAGATTGGAGGGGCAGGAAGGAGACTAAGAGTAAAGGAGCTCGAATGCTAAGTAAAGAGTTTGGAATGAATGAATATATTAGCTGATTAACAAGTCCATAGGTATTGAGTATATGCCCTGGGTTGGACAGAGAGAACTCTCTAAGGCCTAGACAATAGGGAGATATTGAAGGTTTTAGAATTACTGTATCTAAGGGGCAATCTAATATGCCAAACCAGAAAACAAACTATAAGAAAAGAAAAACCTATCAAAACACTCCTTTTGCCTGGTATAAGTAAGAAAAATAAAACAAAACAAAAACCAACAACCCAAAAACATTATGAATAAATCAACATAAGGCTCATTTACCATTATAAAAAACAAACTCTGAAAAGAAATTAGCATTATTTTAAGCCAAATCTTGTTTTATGTTATTTTTTATTATAGCTGCATAGAATTTTTCTAAAGGCTGAATTTAGTAGCTGATAAAATACAACTCTCCAACCCAGGACAGATGGTCAGCATGACATCCTAGGATTGAAGTCATTTATTAGCATATGTCAGAGTTAACAATAAAAAAACTTGATGAATTACTAGTTTCCCTCAAGGTAGAAAGCATATTCTCAAATTTAAATGAACAAATTAAAAAATCAGAAAAGAGGAAAGAAAACCATTTCAGTCTCCCATAATGCCAAATATCTGCTTAAAACTCTATATTTAGATTAAATATACAAATTAATAAGAAAAAATATATAAATGTGAACAAAAAAGGCTAGGTTACTCTTTTATTACTCCAATGAGATGATTTCGTACTTTTCATTTTTTTCTAAAACAACTTGCTCTTCTCCACTTTAGAAAGATACTGAAAATTAAGGTAATTTAAAATCTTGCATCCAAATGTATACCCTTTACTTTTTACATATCTACCTGTGGAAGTTTCCAATGCTTTAAGAAATTTAAAGCATTAAGTAGCATGCCATTTGGGGTGTCAGCAGGGAATGTATTTGACATGACATTAAATTAAGCATATTAACTCAAGTAATAACTTTTTAGTTATACTTATTATTATATCAAATATTAAATTATGCTCGTGCTTATTTTCACTGGAAAGCTTTTTTAGACATACTTTTTAATCCAATGTGAGTGTGTATGTGTGCATATGCACATAGTGTGTGATTGCATGTGGTGAAAAATTGACACTGCATGTTCATTTTACTCTGGGCCCTCGTCTTATGATTTCTTAATTTACTTTGGTATCATCAGACATCATAAGATGAGCAGTCTCTATGAGATAGTAGCTCTTGATTTCTTTTAAAAAGTTTTCAAAGATTTTGTAACTTTTTAATTCTAGAAAAAGGAACAGGACAAGGACTCATTACATACCATAATCTGTGATTTTACAGGACACCAAATACAGCTCTTTCAGGTTTTGTCCTTCCTTTGCAATGACCTCCACACACCTGAAACACACACATAAAAAGTGGTGAGTTACACTAATGCGTTTCAAGTTAAATTAGCAAGAGTCTGGCCATGACTGTAACAGGAAGAGGTCAGCATTTGATGAATGCCACAGCTCTCTTCTCTCAACAAACTTCTTTCAAGTGTGTCAGGAAAAAGTGTTATATTCTCTGCTTTAAACTCAAGTGTAGTAATACCTAAATGACTTTGATTAAATACATTTATGACTAGTGTATATTTTAAAACCAAAGTGATGAAAAAGAGACGGTTCTGTAAAAGTAATGTCACATTTAGTAACAGATTAGTAAACACAGGCTATATAAAGAACATGTCATTTACATAATAAAACGATATATAACAATTATAATGAAACTAGAATATAGATGGATGGGCTCTTGGTTCAATTATTAATGATGGAGTTTGATAACACTAAAATATACATTTTTGTGTGCTTTATTCCACAAAAATCAGAAATATTTTTAAAATCTATAACATTAATTATAGATGAAAGAAAAATCTGAACACATAAGAACCTTAAAATCTATTGCTTTAAAATGTTTAATTCTTAATATTTTAAGTGAATTATTGCATAGATATAATAATATAGATAGATATGTAATATAAAGATATGTAAGATTTAAAGTCTTCTCTGGTTTCATTTAAGTTAAAAGGTTTTTGAATGGTGCACTCAGCTCTAATAGCTATAGCGGAACATGTGGTAAAGAGCTGAATGAACTTTAAAAATAATGATTAACAACGCCATCCGTTTTGTGGCTCAGTCTCCCATAATATCAGAAAAACCTGTACAGTCATACTGAAATGTAGGAATATGCATCCTTCAATGTAGTCCCTGTTTTAATCTTTATAAATAACAGTTAAGTAAAAGGGTAAAAGCAAAAAGAGTCATTAACCTTTTCTAGGAAGTAAGGATCAAGTAATTTGATACCTGTGTGTATAATCCATCAAAAAATTACTGAGTATCCATCTCTGCCTTGCAGATATTTTATTTGCTGTCTGGCTTATTTGTAGGAATCTTCATAAAATGTCAGAAAAATTTATATGATTTTACTTCACATAATTCATTACTGAAGGTTAAATTAGTTATAAAGAAGACATACTTTTTCCTTTAAGATATTTTTATAGAATATTGTTTTAATGAAATGATACACATTTCAAAGTTCCTCAGAATAAATGAATAAACATTGTTTTTGGCTTTTTTTAAAAAACGATTTATGACAAAAACAGAGAAGTTATTCCATGGCTACAACAGAAAACTTAAAAACAGCAATACAATGCAATTACCATTGATAGAGCTTATTATGAAGGGAAAATTTTAAATCTAATTCCATGTCATTTGGCTTTAATGTAATATTTGAATAAACTCATAAAAAAGGAAGGGCAAAAGGAGATGAAACATTACAGGCAACAACTATGTTTTATTTACAACTTTAAAAATGAATTTTCACACACGAAGGATAAAAATAAAGACCCTAGATAAATACAAAACCCTTAAATTAAAAGAAATGACTACCTTCTCTCATGCCAAAGGTACGTTTCATCGTCCTCCTCTAGCACCTACCAAAACAGATGCACTATTCTGTATGACTACTACAAAATAAAATAAATTAGTACAGAAATAATGTTTGTGTCATTTATTTTATTCTCATGCTCTTTCCAAATAGTCCAAAATGCCTGATGTTACATTTGATTGTGAAAAAACTCTAACCAGATGCAATATCCTATCTGTGTTCCTGTCACTTGATTCTTTATAAGATATGCCACAAGCACATAGGAACATTAAAGACACACAGAGCAAACTACAAAGAGCAAATAACACAAATTGATTTCACTGTATAAGCCAGATCAAATGCTATTTTATAGGCAACAAGAACCAGTATTCATATAAAATAAGATAATCAATCACTGGATGAAAACTCTTGAGAAACTGATGAAAGGCCATGAGCATCAGGTTTCCCCACTGCGTGTCAGAGGAAAGTTATCATGAATAGATATGGCAAGTAAATTTAGCTTATTCAAGAGGCGACAGCCAAGAGATAACACATGATTAAGAAGAAAGCAGTAAATATCTTTTAGACAGAAAAGGAGAAAAGAAATATAAGAGAAAAGCACTTTGCTTTTACAAAGTATCACCTAGGATTTTTGCTGTTTTTAAAAGTTCAGCTGCATGAGGTTTTCCAAACACTTTTAATTACCCTGTAATCACAGCCAGTGTACTAGAAGTTACACACAACACAGAGGTACTCCTTGAATAAAAATTCATGGAGAGAAAAAAAAAAACATTCCTTGGAAGATGTGTGGCAAAACTTAATTTTTTTAATGTAAATATCACATCATTCCAAGGTGTGATATTTGAAGCAAGGAACCCCAAGTTCTGTGAATGTAGGCTGAAACTCTTAACACGATATTACGCAAAATTGAGTGTTTCAAATAAGTAGCTAAAATACCTGTTGTTTTGAGAGTTGAAAGTGGAAACAGTTTGTATTGTCTTGTTACTGCAAATTGATGGAAATGGAACCCCACTCAACTGGCTAGTGCCTGAAATCCAGGGATTAGTCCAGGTCTAGTTTCCTAGGCAGCCTGCAGTGACAGCAGGTCATGATGAGACAGACACCTGCATGGTGACTGTCCTTTCCTCCTGAAACTTTTAGAGTCCATTACAGTATGTATTTACAGGAAGCATGTGAACATAACACTATAGTCTGTGGACCACATTACTCTAAATAATTTTCTGTTTCGAGTCTTGGCTCTAGTCTGACCTTTAGTGTATTAACATTACAGCATTTCCCAGTTTACTGTATAGCACTATGCAGGCAACAAACAAGGTGGTAAAACGTAGCAGTTATTGAAACTTTTGACTACAGGTACTTATATAATTTTTTAAGGGTCAGTTTTTAAATGGTAGCAATAAAAAAGAAATGTTTGTAAAGTGATAATCTTTAAGGAGAGCGAGAGAAACAAGGACCACATTTAAAACCTTGGTTTCTCCATCCCCTCTCCTATTCGCAGATAATGCATAGGAGGATATCCATTAATTTCAGTGATAAATTATAGTTTTGTCCTGAGGGACAAGCCATGAGTCCCTAAACTCAGAATCTAGAATTCAATTTTTACCCATTCTTCACCCCACGCTTGTCCCCACCATCCCTAAAGACAAACCTCAGAATATCGTATGACTGGACATTCTCTATGGGTCAGTACATTCAAAGCTTTCTCACTTAATGCATGACAAAATAAAGAATTAGAAAACTTGGAAAAAGAACTATATCCTTAGGGAAAGAAACAATCTATAAGATTATTAAGGAGAAATTAATAATGAGAAAATGGCATAAAGGAAAACTTTAGATTATCAAATAAAAAAAATATCCAACACAAGTCTGCTAAACTTTTCCCTAAATTCTGAGAAATAAAGTGAGACATATCTTAACAAGAAGAAATAAAAAATCTGGCGAAATATACCCTATTCTCACGTCCATGGACCCACAGAACCACCTAGCTCCTTTGAAAGCCCGTATTACCATTCTCCATAAACACGAGGGCCTATATGAACAATTTATCCAAATCAAATATCCTAGGATCAATATATTTTAGTTTCTTCTGAATTGCCTCCCCTCAATTATTTTCTTCTTTTATGCTTTGGCAGGGTTCTGAAAAAAAATTTAAAATTTGCAACCACTGTAAATTCTTGAGTAACAGCTGTTGAGTACATATGTGTGTGTGTATACATACATATATACATATAAACTCTTTTAGAATTCCAAAATGTGACAGAAAACCTGCTCCAAAGTATCCAAAGCATCCAGAATTATTATTTATAATAATGCAATGTTATGCTCACTTGCTTTTGATAATGTTTTAAAATGCACCTGAAACATCTGATGAAATTCGAAAAGCAACAAAAAGGTTACTTTTGTCAGCTATAGAGGATTTTTTTTTCAGAAGAAAAAGCATTTACTTAGTTTCAGTGGAGGGAAAATCTGTCTCCTTAGCAATAGATTCCTAATCACCTGATTTATGTGAAGGGTAAAGGTTAATGAATTAAGCTGTGTAAGCTTCAAAACTATCAAAGGAATTCAAAAGAGCCTTGAATTATGGAAAACAATGGCCCATTCTACATACATACCAAATTTTTATGTTTTTTGTCTCCTACTCAAAAGCTAGAACATGGCATTAGTGACAATTGAAAAGAACTAATGAGGAAATATGACTACATTGCTTGCAAGAGGAGTGTCCTAGGAGACCTTGTTACTGTTTGTGATGTGCTTCAAACCCAAAAGAAGCTAATTGGAGCTGCCAGACACTGGTTTGCAAATCTCACTTTAAAGGACAGGCTCAATCACCTTAGAGGTGTGGAAAGAAATGTCCCCATTAGAGATGCATTAGTATGTGGCTTGGTGAATTTCTAAATAAACTTTAGGATGTTCTTTCCTAAGTCACTTTTAGATTTGAATAATAGATATAACTTCAAGGAGAGGAAAAAATGCAACAAGACAAAAACAACCCCACAGATTTAAAACAAAAAGTATGAAAAGTGCTGTAAAGTAATTGGCAAATAAGTACAATGGGGAGCTAGGTATGTTTAAGGTTGAATAAACATGGAGATCAAACTTTAAAACTCCTGAAATGCAAACACATTGTAAAAGTGATCTATTGGGGGGTTTAAGGAATAGAACTTCATTTTCATCATTTCTTGAAACTGAGCAAGCCAATAAGCCACCCTATGCTATATAGCTTATAAAAGCATAAGAAGCTGCAACTCACAGACACATACAAATGAAAAAGGAATAAAAAGGATTTACAAGATCTAAGGAGAGCAACAACAGAGCAAACTTACTCCAATTCTGTGCTACAAAAGCTCATCCTGACTTCAGGTCATTTAAATGATAGCAGAGGTCACCAAAACACAATTTGGCATCTTATGGAAAGAATAATGGTATTTGATTGATTTTTCTAAATCCTCCAACTGAGTTTTACTGAAGAATAATCCAATCCCAGTGCAGCAAATGAATTGGCATGATTTACAGGTGTATCTTGCTTTCAGAAAATGCCCTATATAAACGATTTCCATTTACAAAAAAAAAGACACATTTACAGGTAAACATGTACAAGACGAATCGACCCAATAATCTATTAATAATTGTACATTTCTCCTTATTACATGTCACTATAATTTCATCTATAAACATTCCATTTACAGTTACTTTTTCTAGTAATAGGACACCTTAACCTCACAGAAATGGTATGCAGTAGTTATTGTTGTATTTAACTTAAACAACTACACATGACAAATGAAAGACACAACAGCATCAAAATGATATGCTGAGTGTGCTTTGTATTTTATGATACACTTTTGTGTAAACATTCTTCTAGTCTATTCCATTTACAACACGATACCAAAAAATATGCAAGTCTATTTTCTCATGTAAACTTCCAAATATATTCTCATAGTAGACAAGTTCACCATATGATATTTTTTTTAAAGGTTGACTTGCAATGAAAATGCTAAATAAAAGTATTTGCTCAAAGCATGTTCTTAATATACCACAGGGGCAAAGACTAGCAGTGACATGCAAAATGTCACCAGCTCCACCAGTTAACAATAGTTATTGGGGGACACTTATTAAGTTCTCATATACGAAACGTTATTCTCTGGAAAGCCGATATCTGATTAGTGGACCTAAGATTAATTTAGGCATTTGCTACTTAAAACAGTAGAGAACTGATGCCCATTTTGTCTCATGGATAGTGAAGGAGAGACTTACTACAGTAAGTAGTACAGTAAGTAGACTTATTACAGTAAGTACCTACTACAATAAGTGACCTATAAATTGAAATGTTATTGAAACCTAAGTCCTAGGGGTTTGCACCTTTAGACACCTTTGAGGAGGCAGAGCAGATGTTGTCATTGCTGATGCTTCTGGACCAGCCTTTCTGTAAGCATCTCTAACATTAGGTAGGCTTCCCAACTGGAAAGCTGGTAGGAGTCAGTGCTGAAAAGGGAGTACACAACAACAAAATAATATTTTCCAATATATTTAGGAATGACCATTACAAATCAGCTCTAACTGAAATATTTTGCTTCTTCATTTATATAGTAAAATATGTTTTAATATAATTTGGATGTTTCTCAGAGTATTTTAAAAATGTTTTTTGGATAGAATGAAGCCTGTACTATTTTAAAAATGTACATCTTCTTTAAGCTACTAAGAAACAAGATGGTTAAAGGTTTCCCCAAAGGGAGCTTAAACCAACAAATTTGTGACAAACATGGATTTGGCTTTAATATTTCAGATACATTTATCCAAAGTCTTGTTTTTAATTTTAGCCATTGTCCCATCCTTTTACCACAACTACACTAAATCATTATTTAACAACGTGAGCTCACTTAGTCTGAGCATTCCTCAAAATATGCAAGAAACAGAAAAAAGATCCAACGCTTTTATTTATTTATTTATTTATTTATTTATTTATTTATTTCAACCATGCTTTATTGAGTGCAAACTATGTGTTAGAAACATTAAAAGATATAATCAGAAAGCCACATTATTATAAAATGATGGACATAATACTTATAACCTTGATAAATCAACTGTTGTTTATTTTTGTTATTGTTAATAATAATGTTCCCACCTAGGAGCAAAAAAACCCACAAACATATCATTGAAAACAGTTATATTTCAGGACTAAAGGAAATCCTAGAAAGAAAGGAGGAAGAAATGTAAAGGCGAGACTTTCTAATTCAGCACTGTATTCATTCCTCAATGGGGGAAAACGTAGTTACTTTGAAACAGGAAAAGTTAAAAAACCTCCTCTTCCTTTAAACTTTTTGGGGTTCCATCAATTTATTACCGACATCTCTGGGGGAATACGGCACTGCACAATGTTGATACTGTTAAGACTGGTGCTACTTCTATGGTTTTCTGGCATATTTTTAGACAAAGGACAAAAGAGAAGATTTTATTATTCTACATGTTACAAAAATTTATTGTGTGGAAGCAAAAGCCCAGGCCCTTAAAAAAAGACTCAGGAATATAAAAACATATAAAGCTATGGTCCATTTTAGTGAATTGTAATTCATCAGAAGCCACTCCCCTTCTGAAAAAAAATGATGCAAGATTCTGGCAAGCTCCACACCACGCCCCACTACCACCACCAATAATAAAGAAAAACTTTAATGTTAAAGCTAGAAGAGATTTTTAGGCTTCCAAACAACTAAAATGAAACTGAGGTGGACTATTCCACATATAATTGATAATAATCTCCCTGCTCATTCCTACCCCATTTACCCTAACTGCTGTAAGTAGATAAGAAAGTCTCAATCTAACGGACATCATATACTTCGTGCTCACCTTTGATTTAAAATGGCTAAGACTGAATTATTTTACTGGAGTATAAAAGCACCCAGAAGATGAGATTTCAGGCATCATTCAGGAAGGAGTTAAGTACTTCCTTACCAGAAGACACCACAAGTCGGTTTTGTAGTGACTAATTGCCTCTTTAACCTCTGTACTCTGGGAGCTGGCCTGTGCTTCAATACTAGTTCTGTGATAGAGCCAAAGACTGATGTTCAACATAGACCTCCCATGACCTGCGTAGCCAAGGAGTTAACTCAGACAAGATGCTGACAAAAGGTTTCCTTCTCACTTGGGAAGGCACAAAATCTCTTTTTGGATAAGCCAAATTCTCAGAAGACTATAAAACACAGCAGGTAAAGACAATTTATAAAAGTCAAAAGAATGGTTTCACTCTGGCTAACAGTGATTTTAAACATCCAAATGTATCATTCAAAACTTTGCTTGAGAAATGGTTTTAGTGATAAGAAAAAAATAGATTATTTATTTTAAAATGCAATGAAGAGGGCACCTAATTTGATTTCTTTGAAAGCTTATAATTAGATAGCTGTAATAAAACACAAAGAAAGGAGGTCAACGTTCTCCACTCCAAATGTTTCCCCTACGCTTCAAGTATTCATACTCAGGAAGCCTGTACTTTGTCATTAAATTTTTAAGCTTGGAAAATTTCTGGCTTTAGCAAAAGCCAATAAAAGAATTTTTACAGGTGATTTTCAGTAGTGATTACACAAAAATAATTCTGCAATTGGGAGAAAAGCATAGTGAAGGCCTCTTGTCAGGTTCTGAAAAAAGAAAGGAAAAGGAGTGAGTTCTAGATTAAGGAGCTGGAAAAGGGAGGACACTGGGAACAAAATAACCTGCATATTCATCCACAAAGAAGAAAACGGAAAGCTCACACAGACTTGATGAAGGCAGAGACATTACATACATTTGACTTTACTAATACTTGGCTAGACTGAACTCTGAACCCTTTGAGGCTTAAGGATCATTGCTGCTGAATTCATAAAAACCTATTCCAAAGCTCTGAAACTGCCACTGCTTTATTCTTGTTTTCTCCCATATCATTACATATTAATGTTCATGTCAGAGGTAAAATAATCTTTGCTCTAACACTTATGGGAAAGGGAAGCATTGGGTCATGCTTAATTGTTCTGCTACATTGTAGTTACACAAAGAGAGAACTTTTTCACTTTAAAAAAGAAATAACAATTACATTTCTTTTTCCAAAAAAAAAAAAAAAAAAAGAAAAGAAAGAAAACAGCCACATATTTCTACAAATGACAATAAGGGGCATTGACCAAGAATTCTCTTATGAAAAGTATGCAGTTTATATTTTGTAAATCCCAACAGAAGAATAATGGCTGGTTTCAGTTAATTTTTATCTATCTGAAGGATATAGAAACAAAGTCCTCCAAATTTTCTTCTTAAATAATATTTAAGTAAATACAACAGAATGAATTTCAGAAATTCCAGGGAAAGGCTATTGAATCTTACTTAGCTTTTCTGGCTACCAGGCCGATTCAATGATTCCTAATATAAAGTTCATTTGCCTATAAAATACACTTCCAGAGGATTCTCTCTTACCTCTATCCATCAATGAAAAGACTTGATCATCAACCATTTAATTTATATTCAGAAGAGTATATAATATATATGTGCATGTGTGTATACATTTTTGAATGTAATTCTTTTGTTATAACTACTTTCTAAAAAGTTTTTATTTATTTTTTTGAGGGGACGGAGGGGCAGACAGAGAGTGAGACACAGAACTGGAAGCAGGCTTCAGGCTCTGAGCTGTCAGCACAGAGCCCCACATGGGGCTTGCCCGAACCCACGAACCACGAGATCGTGACCTGAGCTGAAGTCAAACATTTAACTGACTGAGCCACCCAGGCGCCCCTATAAATGTAATTCTTAAGAAATACATTTTCCCTTACCAATACTATCATTAAATGAGCAAACACATAATTGTTATAAATGCACTTAGTACAAATTTTAGCAGTCTTGACTCTGAAATATCATAATCACTAAAATCCAGGTTGCTCTGCTTGGACTAGTCATCGGTCTATTCCCTATGAAGGGGAAACACATTTCTGCTCCTGGGGAGAGTGGTGGAAAGCTAATGAAACCAGTGTGTAAGACTGATAGAAACCATGGAGGGAAGCATTGCCCAATTTCTCCTTGCAGAAAGTTGCAAAAACATGGGGAAGAATCATTTCACCATTTGTTTCAGACAGTGGGTACCTTGCAGGCAACATCATGTCTGACAGCAAGAACAAGCAACACTCCCAAACCCAGTACTCAGCTTTATGTTATTCTAAAGTTATATCAAAATGAACGGCACATCTCTGGCATATTTCTCAATGCTCTACTGTTGATTATAGTTACAGTTCTGTCTGCATAAGCAACAAACCATGTAGCAAAATGGAATAACAGTATTAACATTCCTGCTCTGCATAAAAAAAAAAAAAAAAAAAAAAAAAAAAAAAACACTTCTCTCAAGTACCCAACTAAATAAAGGAATTCATTCTGCTATTCTGAGAAAAAGCAAGATTGAGAGTTGAGAAGAGAGTTTACTGTTTTTAAAAGTAATTAGTGGAATAAAGAGGCAAGAGCAATGCCAGGTGTTTGAAAGGGATGTCAGGTAAATGTGCTTGGAATCTGATGATCAGTTTTGTGCTTCTATGGGTCCTGAAAGTATCATGAGTTCTTCCCTGGTAATGACAGAATTGTATTAAAAAATAAAATTAGAGCACAAATTCCTTTTTGTGATCTTTTATTGAAAGGTAAATACGTAGTCCTCAGAAACAAAACACACTTAGGCCATTTAGCAAAATTTGGGGCTTTGGGGAAAATAATGGCAATTCAATGACACACCAAACTTTTAAAAAGGTGAATGAAAATATAAAGAGTAACAATAGTATAAGCAAGTCAGAGAATGTGATATAAACTCAGGGATGTACTAGTCAAACTAGTGGCTTCAGTTAAGATTGTGAAAAGAGTATTATAAAGAGGAAAAAGAAGAAAACAATATATATAACATGTAACAATACAAATATGTAACATACTACATTACATATAACATGTGTAATGATTCTTGTTATAAATAACATATATGTAATAATGAATATATAAAAATATATTCATTTATTTCATCATTAGTAGGGGACTTGAATTTATTTTGTTTACTTACATTCAGGTTTTTTCCCCTAGAAATGCATACAAAATTATAAGGAAAATATTTGAGGCAAGAAAGGTAAGAAATACGGATAGTAAAATAATGTCAGGGGTATACTCACCCTGAAGGGATTCATACGATTCAGTGCTGAAAAGCCTCTGCAAGTGGGTTAAGATTTTGGAATAAGCTTTCAAGGAACCAAAGTAAAGAGGAAAGTAGGATTATTTCTAAGATTCATAATATCAATGATTTTTTAAAAATCTAATGTTCAAAAGAACCTACAAAAAGACTAGATATGCCTGAGGCAGTTCTGGGTAAAGGCTAACGTTTCAAAAAAAGTATCAAAATATTCTGCATCATTTAGAAAATGTCCTCTCATTTCTTAATACCACTACGGACTTAACCCATGAGAAACTGGCCACTCAAAAATTTTAAAAATTAAAACTATATTATACATGATTAATAACAGTATAATAATAAAATAGATTTAGTTACATCGGAATTTTGCTAAATTTTAATGTTTCATATACAAAATCAATCAGTTACAGATACTGGAAATATGTTTCAGATGCTCAGACTGTCATCATCATATGTGAGTGTGTGTATATGGGTGCGTCCACTGTCCTAGTGTTGGGAATGGGGTTCAACATTCCCAAATCAAACAAAAACATTCCCAAATGAACAAAAAGATTTCTAAATCTTTTCTGTAAAATGGAAATTACGATATCTGCCTCCAAGGATTTTATAAAGGTTACATTTCATAATGTCTGCAAGGATGCTTTTAGTTATTCAACAAACATTTACTAACCCTTACTATGCCCCTAACTATATGGATACAAAGATGGATAAGCCAAGCCTCTTCCCAAGGGGCATTCGCAATCTTGTCAACTTTAACGTCCTCCACACAAATAAGACAGGGTTATTTAGAATAGAATAGAATTTCCTAACATACATTTCTCAGAAAACTAGCACTCTGGGGCTTTAATAGTTGGCATATGCAAGAAAGAAATGTATGGTTCAATAAGTTCATGCTAAATCAAATTTTTTCTTAATAAAAAAAATTAACATAAAACACATAGGATAGCACCTGGTACACAGTAAGCAATTAAATATTAATTAATATTATTTAGGCCCTAGCACAGAAGTTGGCACATAAAAAAACACCTGTGGTAGGCTGAAAAATGGCCCCCAACGATAACAATTCTTATTCCATGGAACCTATAAATGCAGGTTTTTTTACATTTATACATTTACATTTTTACATTTTTTTTACATTTAGGTTCTTTTTTTATGTTTAATTTTTAAATGTTTATTCATTTTTGACAGAGAGAGAGAGACAGCAAGAGTGAGGGAGGGGGAAAGAGAGAAAGGTAGACTTCAGGCCCTGAGCTGTCAGCACAGAGCCCCACGCGGGGCTTGAACCCACGAACCTGGAGATCATGACCAGAGCCGAAGTCGGAGGCTTAAGGGACTGAGCCATCCAGGCACCCCTAAATGTTTATTTATTTTGGGGGGGGAGGGGGGGACAGAGAGAGATGGGGGACAGAGGTCTGAAGCGGGATCTGTGCTGACAGTAGGGAGCCCCATGAGGGCCCTAACCCACAAACCGTGAGATCATGACCTGAGCTGAAGCCCCCTGTTTAACTGACTCAGACACCCAGGTGCCCCTATAAACGTAACCTTATGTGGAAAAAAGGGTCTTTGCAGGGGGAGGTTCTCCCGGATTATCCGATGAGGCTCTTCAAACAATACCTAGTGTACTTCTAAGAGAGGCAGATGGAGAAGTGACACAGAGGGTGAGGACAGGTGGAGACAGCAGTGATTTGGCCACAAGCCAAGGAGTGCTGGTAGCCACCAGAAGCTGAAAAGAGGAAGAATGGATTCCTTCCTAGAGCCTTCAGAAGGAGGCCGACACCTTGACTTCGGCCCAACGAAACTGATTTTGGAGGTTTGTCTTCCACAGTCACGAGAGAGTAAATATTTGTGGCGTGTTTGTTGATTTGTCCTTTCTTTTGGAAATAACAGACACGTTTAACTGTGCCTGGTTAGAGATTTGTTTCCTTTTGGGAATTTTAGAAGGAAAGGAGGCAAGTTTCTCTTCTACAAAAAGTAAACTGACTTGCCTTTCTGCTGTAGGTGGCTCCAGAAGTTAGTTTTGGGGGTATTGCTCTGTAATTGGTCAGGGTTGCCATAGGAAGGGTTTAAAGACAGAACAAGTCTGACTTGGCCCCTCAACCCCCAGAGGTCAGGAAGCTGAGGGAGCAGCGTGCGCTGCCCGGTCGCCCCTGTGGCCACACCCTGTGACCCTCAGAGCAATGCGAGCGGTCCGCCCGGCCGGCCGCGGTGGCTTCCGAGAGCGCCCGAGCCGGCCTCACTCGCTCCTCCCCCGACGTCGAGGGTACAAACCGGGAGCAGGAGAGGAAGTGACGCTGGCGGCGGGAGGCTGTGTGTCCCGAGGCGCGAGTGTGTGGGGAGCGAGCTCAGAAGCCGAGAGCGGCTGACGAGGCGCTGCCAGCCGACTGCCAGGGCGGCCGACTCGACGCCCCGGAACGGCTTCCGGCGGAAAGGACTCTCCGTTACGCCGGGATCCGATCCTACCGGAAGAGTTTTACCCGTTCTGGCTTGCTGGCTGTGGTGCTGAGGAAAAACTATGATTGGATGGAGTGTGCTTCTTTTTTTCTAGAAGATTCCATGAAGCTTCCCAGCAACTCTTTCATTTCCTCCTCGTTACTGTCTGGAACATCCAGTTTTCTAGTAGGTTCTTTGTCTTTGGGTATTGTAAACTTCCTCTCTTTCCAGAATGTGCCTCTCTGTTCTTGAGAACCCTCCTGCCCCACCCGCTCTCGGCGAGAAGAGTTTCCGGGGCTTGTCTCTGGGGGGTTTGTCTGTGTTGTGTGAAGGAAGTGCCTCTGTACTCCCGGGTGGGTCTGCTTGCCGTCTTGCAAAACCATCCATCAGAGGTCAGGTTCCACCTCCGGTTTCCTGCTGCTGATTTCCCTCCGAGCCTGCTTCGTGGGCGCGGGGTTGGCCCTGGGCTTCCAGGCGGCGGTGGCCCACTCCCCACATGGGCCTTTAATTTCGGGACTGTTTTACACCCTGAGTTTGGTTTCTTTTTAGAAATCTGCTATGACTGGGTGCTATTTTGGAAAGACTTCGACTGAAATTCAAGTTTCTGAATTCTTCCATTTTTGCATTTTCTAAGGAAATATCACTGAAACCACCAAAAATATTGCACGTGGGATGGCTGGTTTTTCTTGTTCAGGCCATTCTGCCAACGGGCTAACTTTTAGCTGGAAGGACGTGGTGAAGGGGAAGTAGAGCGCGCTGGAATGTCGACACCTATCTTTGTTCATGCTTGCAGCTGATGCCAGGAGAGGACTCAGCGCAGGCCATTCAGTGGGTGACAGGGAAAGCCTGACTAGGAGGCCAGGTATTCTGGCATCTTTGTTTTTTTTTTTTTTTTTTAATTTTTTTTTCAATGTTTTTATTTATTTTTGAGACAGAGAGAGACAGAGCATGAACGGGGGAGGGGCAGAGAGAGAGGGAGACACAGAATCGGAAGCAGGCTCCAGGCTCTGAGCCATCAGCCCAGAGCCCGACGCGGGGCTCGAACTCACGGACCGCGAGATGGTGACCTGGCTGAAGTCGGACGCTTAACCGACTGCGCCACCCAGGCGCCCCTGGCATCTTTGTTTTTAAACTACTAAATTTGTGATAATTTGTTATAGTACCAATAGGAAATGAATCCAAAGCCTAATAAATGTTATTAAACTAACCATTATACATGTGGCACCAAGGAATGTGATTTATAAAGGTAACAAGCTAAGTGCAATTATGATGATGTTACTGGATAAGACAAAATTTTAATTTGTGAAAGGGACAAAACAGGAAAACTTTAAAGAATGTAACCATATCTAAAGCCTGAATTAGAATAAATTCCAAAAAAGGTATGTCTTTTTTAGAATAAACAATCATCCCCCCCCAACATTTTATTACAGAAATTTGCAAACATACAAAAAGTTGAAAGAATTGTTCAGTGAAAATCCATTATCCACCACCTAAATTCTATAATTAACATTTTCTACATGTGCTTTATGTCACATGTATCCATTCCTCTATTTCTCTATCCATCCAGGTATCTATCATCAATTTAACTTATTTTTTGGTGCATCTTAAAGTAACTGCAAACATTTCACTCCTAGCCACTTCAGCATATACGTCATTAACTAGAGTTCAATGTTCTTTTTTTTTTTAAAGTAAGATTTACCTACTGTGAAATGCATAAATCTTAAATGCAATCAGTTTTGACAAAAGCACACATCTGTCTACCTTGAACTGCTATCAAGATTATTTGTAGCACCCCGCCAACTTCCCACATGCCCCCTTTTAGTCAGTCATTGCTCATACCCACCCAAAAAGGCAACTACAGTTGTAGATGTTTTGTTATTTTATTTTACCACAGCTTAGTTTTGATTGTTCTAAACCTTCATAAAAATAGAACATACAGTATGTACTCTTTTGTGTAAACCTTTTTTTTCTTTTTACATAGCATAAAGGTTTGAGATTCATTTATGTTGTTTCATATTTCAGTAGTTCTTCCTGATTGTAACTTACAGTTGACAAGAGGTATTCCATTATATTAATATGGCAAGTTTTTTATCCATTCTTCTCTGGAAGGGCATGTGAACCGTTTGCAGATTGGGGGCAAGTGCGAATAATAGTGCTTCTAGGAACATTGCTGTACAATCTTTTTGTAGATATATGCTTTCATTTCTCATAGGTAAAAACCTAGGATTGGAATTGCTGCGTCATAGAGTATTAGCAGTATGTATTTAGTAGATGATTAGTTTTAGAAGAAACTGACAAATCTCCTTCCAAAGTTGTAATACCATTTTACATTGCCACAAACACTTTTGAGAGTTGTAGTTGCTTCCTGTCCTCACCTGTTGATGTTATCAGACATCTAGACATTCTGGTGAGTATGTAATGAAGACTAAACATTAAAAAACATAAATGTTCTATCATGATAATAATTAAATTTTTTATATCTGTTTACTGAGTTTATTTATTTTAGCAATCTCTACACCCAGTGTGGGGCTTAAACTCCCAACCCGAAGATCAAGAGTCAGATGCTCTTCCAACTGAGCCAGCCGGATGCCCCTACTCTTTTTATCTTTTAAGAAAATATTTACACAATGACAAACTATATTTGGAAACGGATCAATATTTTAAACTTTATCTTTGTATTTCCATAATTTTTTAATGCACACAACATTAAAAGTACATATATATGATATGGATTTACTCATTATACAAAGCTTGGTATAGACTCTTTGTAATAGCTTTTTGGCCCAGATGCAACATTCCATCTGCTAGGTCTTTGGGACATCTTCATGGCTAATTCCATTTCTTTTATCATCTTTATCCCAGGCAGTGTAACTAACAGTAATCAGATAATTTTAGGAAAGAAGTCTTAGTCATTTCATATAGCCCTCAATGTTACCTTATATGTTGCTTTCCACATTATCTCTCGTAAGTTGAACTAGAAGTTAGAAACTAATTTAAAATCAGCTCCAAACTATGATCTCCTCTATAACCACCAAGCTTTTCATCATTTAAGGTTTATAACCTAAATCAGTATTTGGTGGAAGACATTATAGAATGTTATGACTTACAAAGTAGGCTGCTTATTCTATTACCAAGAACATTGTAAAAAAATATATAGCCAGAAACTAGATTAGGACTTTGGCATTCGTCAGCAAATAGTAAAAGTTGGATACCGTGGATCTCTCAGAATTTTCTTCAATTACTGGGGATAAAAACAAATGATTTTCCTTTCTTTTACTATTTATAATTATTTAAGCAAAATGGCCAATTTTAAGAAACTTGCAGTCCACTGATTTTCATAGCTACATATAATATATATAAAATAAAAATCTTAACTGAAACATACAGAAAATTTCAAGTGAACATTAAGATGCTTAGTACTGCTGAAGAGATAAAGTCACTGTTTTTCTATAATCATATGTGAACACAGAAAAAGAAAAGATCAAAGAAAATTTAACCTGACAGTTTTTCTTTTTCCACTCCATTGTAAGTTTTATTTATGTCTTACATACAATGATTCACCTCTGATCTAGATGATTTGGGTAAAGCAACTAAACATCAGGTATTTAAAGAATTCTGTAAACATGGCTTCCAAATAGGATCAAGGAGAGAAATAGTCATGAATCTTTTAAAGTATTCGATTAAGGCTCGAGACATATAAAAGTTCGTAGTAAGCCATACTAAGATGTGCCAAGCACGTATTTGAGGATTTCGGCTACATCTGAAAGAGACTTCTGATACATAATATAAAGATAACTTGAAGATATTAATAACTTTAAGCATATTACTAAAAACCTTACATGATCAAAGTCTGGTATTCAGTGAGGGAAAAAGATACCTTTATTTCACAATTATGTAAAACTACAGCAAGAATTCTATGAACTACTGTATTATTTTTCATAATATCAATATTTAAAAATGGAAACCACTAAGAAATAATTGCAAAGTTATTAACTGTATGAAAGCTTTTAAAAGTCATTTTATACTTCTACATTATTCAATTATCCCATATAACTTTCAAAACATTCAGTCTAATTCTTTTTAAAGTGAACTTTAAACACTGATTAGAATCAATGTCTATAAATCCCTGCAAGGAAAAATAAATGCATGTTTACTGCAAAAATTAATACAGAGCTGAAATCTTTAAGTTTGGAAATCTCTCTTAACAGATAGTACAACCAATATCAAACATTAATTATAAAGAGGCATTCAGAATTATTTGGGGGAGAAAGAAGTCTTAATGGGCATTGGGCTGTGTATTCATATATTAGTACAGGGCCATATTTGTTATTGAGCCTAACTTCTTTTTTTTTTTTTTTTAATGTTTATTTATTTTTGAGAGAGAAAGAGAGAGAAAGAGGAGCTCAAGTGCAGGGGAGGAGTATAAAGAGAAAAGGGAGACACAGAAGCTGAATCAGGCTCCAGGCTCCGAGCTGTCAGCACAGAGCCCGACACAGAGCTCAAACTCACCAACCGTGAGATCATGACCTGAGCCGAAGTCAGCCAAAGTTGGATGCTTAACCAGACTGAGTCACCCTTATTGACCCCAGCTTCTAACATCCATACCCAGTCACCCTGAGTCTGGTTTTCAGCCAAACACCTAGCCCCTCTATTCTTGGAATCTTAAATTTTATTGCCTTATCCAGGCCAGATAAAGATGAGCAGAAGCCATGAAGTCCTCGACAAACAAACAAAAAACACCACATGGTTTCTCTCTCACCTGTAATTGCATAACAATTAAAAAATCCACTAAACTGTACAATTTATAAAAGGAAGATCAAAGTTGTTTTCTTTTTTCCCCCCAGATTGTTTATGTTGTCCCCGTGGTGCTGATACACTAAGCGTGCACTTGGTCTGCTTAACAATAATCTAGTAGAATGCCTGATCTTATAACGACTGCTACTTCACTGGGAACACTCTATCCCCCCATTTTATGGACTACAATGATTCTGCCACTTATTTTTTTGTTCAAATTTTGTTCACCACCTATTTCTTTCAATGTAGATTGAAAACTAAGAATGACTTCTGGCACATATATTCTGCATAACTGTCTGACTTGGTGCACTGAACACATTTATTACCTAGATGTTTTCTCAAAACACTATGCCTTTTAATATATTTAGATCTTACCAGAGCCATAGAGTCCAGCCACATTTTATATGGCTGAGTCTGTGTTTTAAACAAACATTTGAATATGAATGCTTTTAGATCAGACATGTGCTCTTTAGTTGTAACAGTCCCCACCATTCCCTAATGAATACATTTGATCTACTTTACTCATGTACATTCTTTGTCTGGCTTTTATGGGCATTTAGGTTTGCAACTCCTGAAAATACCATGTATATTCATCCACATTGGTTTAAAACCCTTAATTCAGACCCAAGTGCTGGTCTCTTCTCAGACTGACTGTTGCTCCTGACCCGTGGTTTTCCTTCTCCTCTGTTGTGACCACTGTATGAAGTATATAGCTCATCATCCTGACCTGACTTCTAGTTCTGACCTCATGCAGGGTCCATGTTTTACTCATCTGTGATGTGATGCTCAGGACAGGTTTGTTGAATGAAATGAGTGAAGGATTGGTGCTGACAAGTCATGCCCTTGTATATACTTAGAATTCTAAATAAAAGGACTAAATACATCACTTTTATTAAGAATATGTCAATAAGGGGCACCTAGGTGGCCCAGTTAGTTGAGTGTCCAACTCTTGATCTAGGCTCAGGTCACTATCTCCCAGTTTGTGGTATCGAGCCCGTGTTGGGGTCCCTTCTCGGGATTCTCTCTCTCCCTCTCTCTCTGCCCCTCCCCAGCATGCACAAGCTCTCTCTCTCTCTCTCTCAAAATAAATAAATACAAACTTTAAAAAAAGAGAATATATCAACAAAGTAGGACATTATTTTTAAGCAGAACGACTAGATAATTTGTAGTTATGAGGAGAAATATCTATGAAAAATCTGGCTACCATAAAGGATAAAAAGCATGTAATAACAAAATGTAAAGGGATTTAAAAGGAGAAAAACTGTATATGGAAATCCATAAAGTTAAAAGTATAATAATAGGATAAGAACATGTACTAGAAACATGAAGTGGGCTCTGCTGAATTCCTAGTAGACTTATCTTCTACACTAGATAAGCCAAAATGATTCAGAAGACGCTATAATATTCATTTTTAGGTAAGCAAAAGAAGGAACAAAAACTGTAATAAACTCTTAAAAAATGTGACGGCTAGTGAAAATTATAAATTGCTATTAATTTCAAGGAGCTCATCTTACACTTCTTGATATTGGAAAGGAAATATTTACCTGAGGGAAGTAAATTCACTTTCCATGACAAGTTCTACTTCAGGACAAAGAAAATACCACAATTTGTCAATGTGAGAGTAAATATCACAGCAAGAAAATAAATATGGTTTACAAGGTATTATTTTCAAAGAAGGAAGATGAGGTAAACAACATAGTTCAAAAGTACTTTTTATTTAAAATATATACCCTTTAACATTTATTTGCTTACAGAATTAAGACGGTATGTTTACTAGAAGGATCTGGAACACATTTCTTTTTAGTGTAATTTGGAAATGTCAGTGCTTTCAAGAGGCAGAATGGCAGAGTGCTATGGAGCACAAATTCCGCAGTCTGAGAGCCAGGGACCAGATCAAATCTGGTCTGTTACTAAAGCTCCCTGTGCTTTACTCCGCTTAACTGTGCAGTGGGGTAAATAACATTCACTTCAAAAGGATTTTGTAAAGATTAAAATAATATATGTAAGTTGTTTAGAATTCTACCTTGCACATATTAAATGATACATATCTTAGCTATTGTTACTTTATTTAAAATTTCCATTATCTCTAGATGTGATGCACCTCCTGATTTAATTAAGACATATCTGGTACTACCTATCCAGTATATTGCTGAAAAACCAGAAACCTCAATTTAATCAAGCTTCTAATTAACCTATCAATTCATAGGCAATATGGGGGATGGGCAAGTAGCAAAACACATTGTATGACACCATAAGAAGACAATCAGCTAAATTCTACAATGTAAGAAATTTGTAGGACAAACAATTCATGATCTTCAACAAATAAATGACATGCAAATGCAGGAGGTGGGGGTATTATTCACCAAAAGAAACTAAAACATGTATCAAACCAATGCAACATGTAACCTAGTTTAGATCCTAATTTAAACAAATAAGCTGAAAAAAGACTTTAAAGAAATTAGTGTTGCTTGTTAGCTGTAATAATAGTATTGTATGTGTACACTTAAAAATCTCCATTCATCAGGGTGCCTGGGTGGCTCAGTTGGTTAAGTGTCTTGACTTCAGCTCAGGTCATGATCTCACAGTTCATGGGTTCAAGCCCCACATGAGCTCTGTGCTGGAGCCTGCTTCAGATTCTGTGTCTCCCTCTCTCTCTGCCCCTCCCCTGTTCATGCTCTGTCTCTCTCTGTCTCAAAAATAAATAAATGTAAAAAAAAATTATTAAAAAAAAGGTGGGGGGCACCTGGGTGGCTCAGTCGGTTAAACATCTGACTTCGGCTGAGGTCATGATCTTACGGTTTGTGGGTTCAAGTCCCACGTTGGGCTCTGTGCTGACACCTCGGAGCCTGGAGCCTGCTTCAGATTTTGTTACTCCCTCTCTCTGCCCCTCCCCTGCTCATGTTCTGTCTCTCTCTGTCTCTCAAAAATGAATAAATGTTAAAAAAAAAAAATAAAAAAAATAAATAAAAATCTTCATTCATTAGAGATAACCGAAGAATTTACAAATGAGGGGAGTACATGGGTGACTCAGTTGGTTTAAGCGTCAACTTCGGCTCAGTTCATGATCTTGTCCTTCATGAGTTCGGCCCTAAGTCAGGGTCTATTCTGACAGCTCACAGCCTGGAGCTTGCTTCAGGTCCTGTGTCTCCCTCTCTCTCTGCCCCTACCCTGCTCACACTCTATCTCTCTTTCTCTCTCTCTCTCAAAAATAAACATTAAAAAAAAGAATTTACAAATAAGTATTTGCTCAGGATTTAATTTAAAAGGCTCCAGGAAAAAAAAAAAGTTAGAGGGAAATCAATTGATGAATAAGAACAGCAAAATGTTGGTAATTGTTTAATTTGGGTGATGGGTACATAAGAGTTCATTTTTTGATTCTACACTTATATATGTTTGAAACTTTCCACGATAAACTTTAAATTTTTAAAATTTATCATATGGTAGTTTAATGTGTTTACCCTAAAATCTCTTTATGCTATCCATATTTGTTCTTCTAATTGTGCAACTTAACTAAATGTTATAATAAATTAAATGTGAAAGTGAAAAAGAGATAATTATTTTTATAAAACTACGTCGAATGCTTTGCATATATCTGATAAAAGTAACTCACTAAAAATGCTTTTGAATTAGGTGTGAGATAATCTTAAAAGTTTAGGGGAAAGTCTAAAATGTAGAAGGTTTTTACTTATATTGCTTCTTAGTGCTAAGAAGTATCTTAGTGCACATTCCACTTTAATGTACTGAAAACTGGAGATCCCTGATGATGCAATTGGGGTTGGCAGAGGTGAGATGATATGAAACACCCATCAGAACGCTCTTGTACAAATAAAAGGTCTTGGTCCTTCAGCAGAACACTGGTGAATAAGTGGGCATTTATAGAATTTTAAATGATACAAACTACTTTAATATTTTATTTTACAATCCCTACCTCCCTCTTAACTCTTGAAATAAACAAATACTAATCCCCATAAGGGCAGAAAAGAAGAGTTTCTACTGAGTTACAAGTTTGTTTTGTTGTTCTTTAATAAATGTTTTGGACCCCCTTTTTAACTTAATGGAATCCATAGATTACTTTGTTTTAAATCCTGTCCCAAATATTATTTCTACTATTTAAGTTAATTGATTGATTCATAATATCAGATTAAAGTGGTATAGATTGAGAAAATGATATGATGTTTATAGTTTTAGAATGAAGATCATATTACCACAACCATGGCCTCAATAAATCAGAAGTTGGGGGTCTTTCTAAATTGCAAAGAGCTGTGTTTTGCATTTGACCAAAGATAAAATACACAGTAAAATGTATTGATATCAACTAGACTTAGAAAATGACAAGTTATTTATTTATATTCTGCTTACTTAACAAAAGAATTGGCAGTAGCTTAAAATGAAAGTAAATGTTCATTTTAGCTAGTTATAAGACAATGAGATGATGACTTTGCTCTAAAAGGAAAACAAATGCTTAAAATAAGCTTCCTTTCCAAAAGCCAAGTTATGTAAGATATTCAAAGTCACTATAATAAAGCACCAGAATCAAAATATCTTTTCCTGTTAAAAATTATCAGTCTTCATTTGTACAGTGGAATATCAGTACTAATTAATTTTGAGGTTTATTCATACACTTTGGGGACAATAATCACAGAAAGCTACCCCAAATCCTAGCTATATGTTCTAATATACTGAAAATAGAAAAAAAAATTATCTCAGTAAAATATATTTTGCTATAGTTTTGATTTAATTATAGCCCCTATCTCAAAGCTGTTGGAAAACATGACAATGCAGCAAATCAGCATAAAATGAATACATAATAAGTGCCTAAAGCCCCATGCCAGAATTCCTCATCATCATAAATTTAAAAATGACATTGTTTGGTACTTTATTTAAAAATAGTAAAAATGGTGAAGATATTACTTTACATCTTGGGAAACAAAATAGAAAACTTTATATTTTAGTTTCTCTAAACCAAACTTTCAAAATGATAAGAATTACATATTTAGGTATAATAAAATCTTGAATTATGAATAAGCATTTAGAAATCTGACACTGCCTTTTAAAACTGCAGTGGATATTATGACTGCTGTCTAGGAGCCACCCCAAACACAGCTGCCGCTATGAGTTTTGATCATTTGGAGCTTCTAGACTCACTCAAAAGGCAGTTTATTTATAAAAAGACAATGTGGACTTAGTTGTCAACTTTCATATCTGGCTGTGGGAAGGATATGGGGAAACAGATACACATGTGGCAGGAGCATAAATTATCAACATCATTCTGGAATGTAGTCTGGTATTATTCATCCCTTCATTTTATATACTTAAGGACCACCATACATGGCCTAGGGATATTCTGGATCCTAGTGATATAGGATGAACAAAACTAAGAAAACTTTCAGTGACTGTGTCCTATGACACAGAAATTCTATTACTGCAAACATAAATAGAATAGGTTAAATAAAATTATGGTATCCAGATGCACACATGTAATAGGATGATACATATTTTCCTTGACATGTCAAGATTTCAAGAAACAGTCACAAATAAGAATATGTCACAAATAAAGTCACAAAGCAGAATGAATAACATGGACACTTCTATATTACGGCTTTTTAATATTTCTTCCATATTCTTTTTTTTTTAATTTTTTAATGTTTATTTATTTTTGAGACAGAGAGAGACAGAGCATGAACGGGGGAGGGTCAGAGAGAGGGAGACACAGAATCCGAAACAGGCTCCAGGCGCCGAGCTGTCGGCACAAAGCACGACGCGGGGCTCAAACTCACGGACAGCGAGATCATGACCTGAGCTGAAGTCAGCCGCCCAACTGACTGAGCCACCCAGGCGCCCCTCTTCCATATTCTTAAATTGGTTTAGATTTAATATCTTTCTTTCAAAACATTAATTACCAAAAGATTTGTAGGAATAAGGAGATAATTTCTGAGGTTTTGTGGGCATGAGATTTTTATCATGAAAGTTGACTATCAGACATTAAATATGTAAGAATATAAAGGTAGAGTGCAGATTTGGTAATGTAGGAGTGATTTGGTTTAGATATTTGGGGCAATAAAGCAACTATAAAATTTGTAACAATGTATCAGTAGATATGGAGCATTATAGCACAGAACTTGGAATCAGAGGTCTAGGTTCACACATGGTTTTGTCTTGTGATGTATGACCATGAACCAGATTATTTAACCTCTATGGTCTATGACCTTAACAATAAAATGGAGATAATGGCTTCACAGGATTATTGTGAAGATAAATGGTATAATACACATACAGTGATTCATACTCATAAGCACTCAATTATTATTTCAGTTGTTAGCCATTATTAATACTTCTAAATCAGAAAATATGTATTTGTAAAATATTTTAAGGGTTTTTTTTCTTTAGTATTTTCTTACTAAATTTAAATTAAATTACATCTTTAGGGGGCATCTGAGTGGCTCAGTTGGTTAAGCGTCCGACTTCAGCTCAGGTCATGGTCTCACAGTTCCTAAGTTTGAGCCCCACATTGGGCTCTGTGCTGACAGCTCAGAGCCTGGAGTCTGCTTCAGATTCTCTATCTCCCTCTCTCCCTGACCCTCCCCAACTTGTGCTCTGTCTTTCTCTCTCAAAAATAAACATTAAATTTTTTTTTTAAATTAAAAAGATTTTAAAAAATTAAATCTTTAGTATTTTATTATTAAATATTAAAATTATTGGCATGAGAATGTTCCTCTTTCCAATACAGGAGGCTCATGTTTAATCAAATTTCACGACTAGGTGTTAAGCAGAAGAGATTTCTCATGCCATGGTTTTGATATAGTGCTGTGCCCAGAGATGGAACTTAGCATACAGAAATTTATGGACTCACATGGTCTACAATAAACTCCTATAAAAACATCTATGAAGCACTCTTTGTCATCATTTATGGCATGAAAATAGACACCTGGCCTATGATCTTTACCAATTTAAGCATATCTTAGATGGAACACAATGTTACCAATGATTTACATGTTTTGAAATATTTTCTCAACAATACAATTTTAAGACTTTTTCTGTCTACACACTTAACTCCTACAGGAAATTACAGAATGCCCATCTAACTATTGACACTTGGAAAGTGAATTATGAATAGATGGCTGCAATAGACAGAATAAGCATCCAGGGCTTTAGAGACATATCCCAGAGGAATCTAGATCTCTCTCCTAAATATCCAGTAAGGAAATGGAGATTTATCAAAACAGACAGGTAAGCTATCAACCACCCAAAAGCATTTTACAAATGCCTTCAAAACCCAAAGTCTATTCAAGAGATCAGATATACAAATGAAAAACTTAGGAAAAAAAAAATGTTTGACATAATGTAAGATAAATAAAATTTAAATTTGTTTTAAAAAATTTTGTTTTGTACTAAACTATTAAAATTTCACATCAGAGGGGCGCCTGGGTGGCGCAGTCGGTTAAGCGTCCGACTTCAGCCAGGTCACGATCTCGCGGTCCGTGAGTTCGAGCCCCGCGTCAGGCTCTGGGCTGATGGCTCAGAGCCTGGAGCCTGTTTCCGATTCTGTGTCTCCCTCTCTCTCTGCCCCTCCCCCGTTCATGCTCTGTCTCTCTCTGTCCCAAAAATAAATAAACGTTGAAAAAAAAAATAAAAAAAAAAATAAAAAAAAATAAAAAAAAAATAAAATTTCACATCAGAAATAAACTTTCAAAACAAAATGCTTTAAGATAACTTGTACAAAATATCAATGCCAATAGTATCTTTGCATTGTGAAATTAATGATTTTCATAATGGTGTGTCTTTAATGTAATAGAAGAAATTAACATCATAAGTTTCATTATGAAAATTTCAACATGAAATTCTTTTCATGTTAAGAATTTACCAAGAGTTAGTTTCCCATAGTTCTAAAATGTAGTTTTAAGTGTCTCAAAAACACATTTTTTTAACGTCTTTCCCATTTAAAGTTCCCAAAGACTTATAAATTTTTAACTCCATCTCCCCAGGCTGTATAAATTCTCTTTTTGGAGGCTTTCTGATGCATGGATTTGATCTATATACAATTTAGCTAAAAATTAAATGCATAATCTTCAAAAACTCTAAATCTTTTCCAGTTGTGCTGTTGAAGATGAAAGAACTTGTATACAAATGTTTAAAAGTATATAAACCTTCCTATGAAAGATGGAAAACAAGAGGCTCAGTACTTTTTCTTAAATCTGTCCAAAGGGATTTTGTTAAAATAGTATGCTTAAACTTTCAGCAATCTCATTACAATAGATATTTCACTGGCAACAAAAAGGTTCCACTGTCAGAGTAATAGTCAATAATAATTTTACTGCTACTAAAAAATGGCATTATTAATTGGTACTTTAAAAATCTTTTGAAATAGGGGCACCTGACTGACTCAGTTGGTGACTCTTGATCTTGGGAGTGTGGGTTTGAGCCCAATATTGTGTGTAGATTACTTAAAAAAATAAAATCTTAAAAAACTCAAATTAATTACACATCTATTATCTTAGTTTATACTTGAAAACACTGTGTATGTGGTTTTATTTTCATTTGATAATTGCGAGGACTGAGTTGTAGGGATATTAAGTCCTGGGGGCAACAATATTATATGTTGTGATAGTAATAAGTTAGTAAAGGAATGAGACCAGGTTACTAGTTCCTATATCTAGGACCTCTCTGCTAGATAATGCCAGTAACATTAGTGAGCATTCAATAGCTGGTAATTTGCCAAATATTTACCTATTTAATTCTGTGATATATTACTCCATTCTACCATTTTCCATTTTCCAAATTCAGAAATAGGAGCACATCCTTACTGTTATATCCAGTAAGTGGCAGATTTAAACTGAGGTTGGCATGATTATGATTACAAAGTGTGTGCTTTTTCTCTAAGAGAATAAACTTAAAGCTAGAAATAATTCAGAATCTATGATATGCACTCCTTCCCTACTAGTTATCTACACGGACACTTTCTTATATGAGAAAAGGGAGGGGAATGGAACTCAAAACACCAGGTAAATCTGGGCCAGGTCTGTAGCTTCTTACTATTCCGATATTTCTACACCCCTTCCTAAAACTGAATTCCTAGCCTAATGCTTTGAGATACTTCCACAAAAGTTGTCTCTGGAGACAAAAGTAAGCTAGGAGAAGGGCAGACTTTAGGAAGAAAAACACTCACTATATTTGATGATTATTTAGCTGAATACTGACAAGAGCCAAAAACATTGTTTGCCAGAATGCAGAGACTTTCCAAACAAAAAAGACAGACTTCGTTCAAATCAGCTGAAAAAACTGATTTGGGTCACAATGCATATAAGCACAGTAAAAGCTCTGAACAGTATTGCAGGCCCATTTCACTTGACTTGACCAAGTATTTTCCCAAGTGTAAATTGTTCTGGGGAACAACTTCTGATATTTCAAACTTGACTGTAATAATAATCTACACTATGCTTTTTTTTTCCCTTTTTACAATAATTACTACATAGAGGAATATTTATTTAGTACATTATCCACTAGGTACAGACCTATAGTGCATTTACTAAAGGTATAGACAAAGACTAGCTCCAGGGCAGATGAGGCTAAATGGCATAATCTCTGGATATTAAATCTGGCAGGGCCTTAAGGGTTTTATCATCCTTTCATTTACATATGAAGAAGCAAGAGCCTAGAGGGATTGAGGACCTGCTCCCACATCACTGGACCCTGGAAAGTGGCTGCACTGCCAATGAGTGGTGGCCTCTCCTCATCGGATTTGGCCATGGTGCTTTAGCAGGAGGACGTGTCAGAAGCTTTTTATCCAGCACTTCCCTGGCATTCTCTGCAGATCTGGTCCAGAGCCACCAGGCTAAGCAGGAGTAGCTACGGGCACTGAAAAATATTGCCTCAGGATGCTGTTGTTCTGCTTTTTTGCTATGCTGCTTTGTTCTCCAGAGGAACCATCACAAACATCATGGTCAGGTTGCAATTTTGAGCATGAAATGTTTGCAGTGGGAATATCAGGCAGGTGTCTGACATCTTAGATATTTGTTTCTAGACTAATATACCCACAATTTCCCCCCAACTACTATATTGACAGGCATTTATGACACTCGAGAGTATTTCTAAATTTTATAAGGATAATTTGCAGGGGGGGAGGGGGGATCAAGTGCTTTTCATCATATCTACATAGGGAGTGATTTTACACTCTACACAGGGGAAATAAATATATATACCTTGGAACTCAGGAGGAAATCGTCAGTATATATGTACTACTATTTGCTAAGTATATATCTACATTTTACCTAAATATCACTATCCCCAAATATGTGTATATAGAGACATTGCACAGCTAAAAAATATATTGACTGGTATTAGTAAATTCTACTTCATGCCATTTTTCAGTTAGATGGAAATTAAAGTTTTTCTTAGAATTAATTCAGTAACTATATTACTTAGGAAATTAATCTGGTTTGCATTATAAATGGCAGAGAGATATAGTGAGATCACATGGACGTCCCTTTGGTGTTCACCCAATCCATTATTTGATATACTAAGCTCTCAGCCACCCATCTCTAATAAGAGTCTACGGAACACACAGCACTTTTTAGCCTATTTTTTTCACCAGACAGAATGTGTCACATGCCAGCAAATTCAATAATCTCTTACAGATTAGTACCTTAGCCACTCAACTCTCACTATTAGTTACACTTCTGAAAATCCTTTTCAGAAAACTACCTTCCCAAAGACTCATTCATCACGGAAAGCAACGACCTCTGACTTCTACATTTAAATCTCTAAATTCACCCATCACTCTCTCAAAGACACAGCCTTCTTTGGTTTTAATTTTTCTCGTTCCATCCTCGCCTTCACATCCTATGCCTTCCTTCTCAATGTAAGTCAAACTCCCCCCACTTTCACCGCCACCCCCACACATATTAAACCAAGTCTGCACAACACCACCATCACCAAAAGTGGAGGTGGCAAAAGACCTTCTAAGTCCTCCCCAAGGCCCTGCCCACAGACCCAGTGCAAGGCAGGTTGAAAACCACAGACTTAAGTCTAGACATACTCAAAATAAGATGGTCTTTTATTATTATTATTATTATTATTATTATTATTATTATTAATTCCCTATTTTCTGTCAATCTCTTACTCGCGCTTTTGAATTGTACCACTGAGATCATTTACGTCTTTGGCAAAAAAAAAAAAAAAAGAAAAAGAAAAAAAAAGAAAAGGTGGGGGGAGGTAGGGGAGGAAAGATAGGAGGGAGAGGGAAAGACGCAGGAAGAAAGAGTGAGATTGATTAAATGAAGGGGGCTAATTCTGGAGACGGGCCTTTCCTGCTGCCCTACTAGACCCCATACAGAGGTTGCTCTTTCTTTGACTCTTTCAACCCTAGTAACACTGAAAAGCCCGACCCTAAAAAGACTTTTCCTTTCCCATTGAGTTCTTTTTATAATCTCGATATTTAAAGGCATTAAATGAATTAGTCAAGTTTATGAAGTTACTCTACATTAGAGCTCATTTTTGTTATGTTACCATTTCCCCTAACTGACAAGAGTGTGCTAGTATTAATTTTTACTCTCCACAATTTGTTACTCTTCAAACATTGCATATAAATTGATATCCAGGTCAAGGAATCCTGAATACTTTCATAGATATATATTTAATTAAAATCACGACTTCCATTGTTGCAGGTGTGGGCCTCCTTCAGTCATTTAAGCTCTCTAGACTTTATTTTTCCTACTTAAAAAAAAAAGCCAGGGGAAATGCTACTTATGCATAAAACACTTTGAGCTCCCCAGATGAAAGCCCGCATATATAAGTGTGATGCGTGTTTATTGCCTCTTCTCTGATGAAAAGTGGCAGCCTTCTGCTTGAAATGGGATTAGAAATTCTGACTATAACAGAGAAGAGAGAAGCACAAATGAGTAACAAGCAGTCAGAATAAATAAAATTGAAAAGATGGAGAGCACTCCTTTTACAAAAGGAACATCAGTTGTGAAACTTGTGGTTTAATTTGGTATGCTTTCCACTTTTAAAAAATTGGGCTCAACTGCATGTATAATGAGCTACAAGCAGAAGGTACATTCAGTAGTACATGAATAAAAAATGACCTTTTCATTTGCTCTTCCGTAGCTTGGCATTCCTATATTATTAAAATATAATGTATTAAAGATTAAGTAAGCATATTAGCATACAGACATCATACTTATGTGGCCATGGATACGAGGGCTATACAACATAAAGCTAGAAATCCAGCTATATAAAATTCATATTTTTAAAAGTATAGGTATCAATTAAAAAGAACACAAACTTTTCTAACAACAAAGTTGGCAATTCTACCAAGGATGAAAAAGAAAGGAATGAGAGGAGAATCTCCAAAGTGAGCCACAAAAAAGAATCACAAACTATTCAACAGCTGGGAGTAAGCTGGATTCTATGTTCTAGGGAACATATTAAATAGATAAACTCCCTAGCCTAATGAACCTAGTATTCTCAATCTAGGATTTAAAATGCTAAGGCAATTTTCATGCCAACATTTTGGAGGGGGGCAACAGCCATTTATTAAATATTCTGGTATTTATTCTAAATTTTCTATGGCTTATTTTCCTTTCTCACTTTTTCTTTTTGACGTTATAACATACAAATTTATAGAATATTAAGATTGCACAAAGGTGTGACTGCAAAAACATAAAAACATAAAATTACTACATTTCCAAAGGACAGGGCTTTCTTTTCACCTCATTATTATGTAAGCAATACAGGTTCATAAAAGAAAAATTAGAGTTCAGGAAAATAAAAAGAGAAAAAAGAAATAATCCTATGAGTCTAATGCAGTCACCAGTCACTGCTTATATATTTCCTCTTATTGTTTTCTAATAATGCAGCTTTTTGTGTTTGTGTATGTGTGGGTTTTTCTCTCTTTTATCTCATACACTGTTGGAGACACAATGTTTTATCACGCTCTTTTCAGTTAGTATGTCAAGAAACATTTTACACCCAAAGCATGCGTTTCTGTTTTATTTAAAGTTCATTTTTTCATTTCAAAAAATTGCTTTATCCATCACAATGGAAAGTTGACATTCCCCAGAACTTTGTCATTTGTCCTACAGACTGTTCCCCAATGGCTTGAGAAATGATGGTGATGGTCTTATTTGGAACACTCTGAGAAAAGGAGATGCTGCAATGAATTGGTTATCTAAACCTAGAGAGGCACCATCATTTCTCCTAGTCAGCTATTCAAGAATTTAGCCTCCTGTCTCATTTGCAAGCAAGCCTGAGGTGAGTTTCAGTACAAAGCATAGGCCATTCAGTAATCTTAGTTTAATGTGGCTTTTAAAGACCTGAACTGTCAATCCCCTACCTTCACGGCCTCTCATTCTACTGTTTTCACTTGAGGAGATAAGAAGCCCAGTCTTTGAACTATATTCCTAATCTGTCACAGCCGTGAGTGAATGATCTGTATGTGTACCCACAATGCAACCATGTATTGGAAATTCCTTCATGCATGCATTCATTGAAATGAATAAAATTCTTTCCTAAGTTTAAGAAAATAGGTAAGACAAAAATCAAACAAAGAGGGAAACTAAATTGAAAAGTTGATGGAAGAAGCAAACCCTTGCTTTTAAAATGATGTAAATATGAAACAGGCATTTATAACAGATATGTCTTTCTTGTTTTCCCTGTCATTCGCTTGCATAAAAAGCAACAGTGATTTTTTAAAACAGTTTGCTATGAATAAAATTTATCATCTACTGATGCATTATTTCTCACTTTCTTTTTCATATTATCTCTCAGAGATAAATGGCAATAACAAAGACATTAAAATGACACTAAGAACAGCTTTTTATAGTTTTAATTATTTTTTTCCTTTTTGGCAATAAAAATGATGTGGTATGTTTGCATGTGTTATATATTGTGAAGCAATAATACTGTTTAAATATTCATAATTGTGGAGATAGTTTTTACTTGATATTTTAAATATGAAATAGATTGCTTCTGGTCCCTAATATTACGGCCCTGTTTATTAATATATATTGCAGGCACACCTATATTTATGTCAGTCAATCACTTACCATGCTCTTTATTCTACTCTGAAGTATTCTCCACACAGATAATATTCTTTTATGGGTCCATCAAGTTTCACTTTCTGAGAAATAACTTCACAATTTCTAATGTAGATAATGAGCACTCATTTTCCTACTTCTCTTGGAATCTGAGCTCATTTTAGTCTATGAAGTAAAAACTAAACTTCAGGGCAAGGGAGATCCTGATGGGTGGCAAACAACATGTGTACCCAGCCCTCCAACAGTCACAGAGCAGACATGGCATCTATGGGTGGGTGCCCAGTGGAGGCATGGCAGGCCTCTTGAGGATGACACTTCACCTGGGTCGGCAAAGTTGGGACCTAGTCCTCAGTACTCCAGGAATGATTTTGTGCTTTTAGGGAAACTGAGAAGTCTATCTGGGATACACTCATGAAAACTCAACTCCTATAATGCTACCTTACCAATTTAAAATGACACCTTTCTGAAATGCAAGCGGAGATGGGTGCATTCTCCCCCACATGGAAACTTACAGGTCAGAGTTTGTGAGATGGACAGTTAGACCTAAAGGGCTTGGTGTTCTTATTTCAGGGTTCCTGGGCTTAACAGTTTGGGGCAGTCTTCCTTCCCGCACCTTTCTTCCATCAAAGGTTCTCACCTGGCCTGCTTCTTTTTACTTTTAATTTTAAACATCCTATCTATTTTTAGATATATATTTTAAGAGAGATTACATTTAAATGATACAGCTGTAAGACAGTGAAAATGAAGTCAGACTCCCCCACTCTTCTATCCCTAAATGCCCTGTTTCTCTCCTTGGAGGCTAGCTATCTACCCTTTAGCAATTTCATGAATAGCCTTCCACAGATAACCTATGCATTTACAAATATACGCCATATGTGTGTATGTGTATATATACATGGGTAAGTTATATATATACATATTCATATGTATGTGTATATATATATAGTTTGTCTCCCATAAATAGCAGTGCATACATGCTGTTTCTGCATTTCACTCTTTTTTTTTTTTTTCTTTTTTAATAGCTGAGTCACAAGATCATTGGGAGAACTTTTCTTTGGACATTTTACCAACTTCCGTCTGTTTTGTTTTTGGTTTTTTTTGTGTTTTTTGTTGTTGTTGTTGTTATTTTGTTTTGTTTTTTGTTATTTGTTTTTTTTGTAGAGCTACCCTGATTGTGTTTTTGTCCTCTAACTATGTCTTAGATAAATTTAGTTCTCCTTCTACTGGTGTCTTGGGCTTTTCTTTACTTACTCTTTTTCTGTCTTTGGCAGTTAAATACTTGGACTTTATCCCGTGAGATGTATCTACTTATCAAGACAAGTTCTGCAGGAGAAATATCTAAATCAACCTCCAATATTAGTGGGACCAGAAAGTCTGATGGTAATTTCCCAGTGATCTTTCAGTTCTTTTTTTTTAACCTGAATAAAAAAACATGCTTATAAATTTCTTACATAGTTGGACTATATACCTCTCTAGGTATCTTTGACTAGAAACTAATTTCAGCTTTTAAGAGGCCTAGAGCATCTGAGATCATTCTTTTAATCCTAATGAAAATGTATAATGCCTAAAAGAAAGATGCATTTTACTTTTAAACTTCTCATATAGAACTTGTTAGTTTTACGTTGTACATACAAATAACACATACAGTAAGCATCCTTAAATATTATTTTACACACATGGTTATTTGTTAGATAAGTACCTCAAAGTAGAATTCCAGGTCAAAAGGTATATACATTTTTTATTTGGAAAGTATTGCCAAGTACTTTCTCATATTTTATAATGGTAAAAACTTGAAATTCGAAAACACAATGTAGCAATTGACCCTTTCCATGTTGTAACTATAGAATGATTTACTATGAATTTTTACAGAGGAGGAAGACAATTCAAAATTAATAAATTCTGCTTCTAGTTAACCTCTTACTCTCGAAGCTAATAATTCAAGGTATATGTTTGATTCCTATCCCTAGATAGGAAAACAAGAAAACTACTTGGATTGAACCTGAAAGAAAGGATTTTAAATCTCAGTTTTAAAAGAGTCCTTCTTTCCAGTAGCCTTCAAATTGTAGGGCAAAATTCCTCTCAAGGAAGAGGTGATGAGGAAAAAAAAAGAAAAAGGAAAGGAAAAAAAATGAGAAAAATGAAATAAAACCACCAGGACTTGAGCTAGAAATCCTATGGTTACCAATACATCTCATATGAGAAAGGAAGGGCTACCAAAGAAAAAATGGACAGTACCTGAGGAACGAATGGCTTCATAAGAGACAGAGAACTACTGAAAGTCAGGTTCCTGGCAGGGATTTTTACTTTATACCGTTGCTGATGAGAACGTCTTCCAAATGCTAAGAAGGGAAAGAATGGAAGAGAAACTGGGCAGACCTAGGCTCTGAAACTCAAAATGCTTTTCCTGGGGGACATCATGAAATTGATTATAAGGAGGGTTATGAAATCTTAGAAATCACTCAAAGTCTGCAAACTACTACTGTTTGTTATTAACCAAGTCACTATGTTGGCCAATGAAAGAAGCATTTTAAATCTCTAAGACATAATAGCCATTAATGTTAATTTATGTAACAGGTAAGTTAAATATTTGGTTATCTTTTAAATCTTTTTTTACTTAAGAAGGCGCCTGGGTGTCTCAGTCAGTTAAGTGTCTGACTTCAGCTCAGGTCATGATCTTGCAGTCCATGAGTTTGAGCCACGTGTCAGGCTGTGTTGACAGATCAGAGCCTGGAACCTGCTTGGATTTGGTGTCTCCCTCCCTCTCTGCCCCTCCCCTGCTCAGTCTCTCTCTCTCAAAAATAAATAAAAATTAAAAAAAAAAAAAAAGAAGTTTGGCATATAGGGGTACCCAGGTGGCTCAGTTTGTTGTGCAACTGATTTGATTCCAACTCTTGATTTCAGCTCAGATCGTGATCTCATGGTCATTAGACTGAGCCCCACAACAGGCTCCACACTAGGTGTGGAACCTGCTTGAGATTCTCTCTTCCCCCATTATCTCTTTCTCTCTCTCTCTCTCTCTCTCTCCCTCCCTCCCTCTCTCAGAAGAAGAAGAAGAAGAAGAAGAAGAAGAAGAAGAAGAAGAAGAAGAGGAGGAAGAGGAGGAGGGGGAGGAGGATGAAGAGGAAGAAGAAGAAGCAGCAGTAGTAGTGGTAGTAGTTTGGCATATATACTTGGCCTGGTCTCATGCGTACATGTACATGACCCCACCATCGTATCACATACTTAAAATAAAAGCATTGATCATAGTGCTTGCTTCGGCAGCACATATACTAAAACCGGAACAGTACAGAGAAGATTAGCATGGCCCCTGCACAAGGATGACATAGAAATTCGTGAAGCTTCCATGTTTTTTTTATATATACAATGGAATACTACTTGGCAATGAGAAAGAAGGAAATCCTGCCATTTGCAGCAACGTGGATGGAACTGGAGGGTATTATGCTAAGTGAAATAAGTCAGGCAGAGAAAGACAGATACCATATGTTTTCACTCATATGTGGATCCTGAGAAACTTAACAGAAGACACTGGGGGAGGGGAAGGGGAGAAAGAAAAAAAGTTCCAGAGAGGGAAGGAGGCAAACCATAAGAGACTCTTAAATACTGAGAACAAACTGAGGGTTGATGGGGGTTGGGGGAGAGGGGAAAGTGGATGATGGACATTGAGGAGGGCACCTGTTGGGATGAGCACTGGGTGTTGTATGGAAAACAATTTGACAATAAATTATATTTAATTAAAAAAAAAGCATTGATCATAGTAATTATAATCTCCATTCTAAAGTGACTTCAAACAACTGTATAATTCTTGGGAACTATAATGCAATCTTTTAAATTAACTATATATGAATTTTCCTGAATAAAGCAGGTTTCAAGTGTATAATTTGTATCTAAAATTTGAGGCCAGTGTCAAAACTTTAAAGTGTTCTTTTCATTATGTATCATTTTGGAAGGTGAACAACTGCAATTTTTCTCCATTTTATTATCTGCTTTATAAACTTGGATATTTTCACAAGGCTATCACCTGTTTTATAATTACACTGTTTACCTGAAGTAGGATTTAAGAATTTCTCACTTTTATTCTCAGTTATTCAAAACACAACATATATGCCTTTAGAGTATGGTTTTCTGATTCATATATGGAAGTAAATGAGATAATTATATCTTACATTAAATAAAGCACTGGATCTTGAAAATAAGCACTGAGCATATAAGTGTAAAATCTAAATAAGCATTTAAAGCAAAAATAAATTTTACAAATGGATTATTTAGTTTATCTTCTAAAAAATAAATTATTAATTTTCTTCTTAGATGTACAATAAAGCAAGGTCATGGTATCATATAACTCTGAATCTAGACTATGTTTTAAATAGATGTCCTAAAAGACATAACTAGATTATATCTCATTGAATAGGTATTCTAAAAGGAAAGTGGTGGATATCAGTAATAATTTAAATAACAGAAAAACTTGTTATCATAAGAATGTGGGGGGGGGGCTATACACTAACTAGACGGTCTGTCTGAGTCATGTAAAATAGACAATACCTACCTCTTATGATTACATTGTTATATGTGTACTTTTTAAAACCTTACGTCCAGGACCATGTATACCATTGCATTCCTATTAGCAGGCACCAAATCTCATAAATATTAGCAGCTCAATAAATGATCATTCACTGAATACTGAATAAATGAATTGACTGTTAACATTCAAGTTTCAGTTAAAACATGCAAAGGCACTCCTAAAGTAAGTGGTAAAATAAGAAAAAATACTTTTTTATGTGACTAGAAAGTGAAAACTTAAAGGAATAATTATAATCACTAGAAAATTAGTTTCTGTAATCTTCAAGCTTAAGGGCCTCTACGTTCCATGAGCCCTTCTAAGGCCTGGGAGCAATCCTTGCATTGTATTTGCCTGGTCATATGTTCTCATAAATTTTTTGTATGATATTTTGACTATGACTAAGACTACTGCACATTTAGAATTCAAGTTTTTTGTTTATAATTTTGTGTTTGATTTCTTAAGGAACGGAGGGAAAGTTGTAAACCTGAAGGCTCTACCGACTGGGATGTGCTCCTCCACAGTTTCCTACCACCCAGAGCCGAGTACACCTTAACACAAGAATGGAAACTGAACCAACAGTGGGTCAGGAAGTCCAGATTTAGTGTACATTCATAAATATTTGTCACTGTTTGTAGAAAAATAAAAATATGACCGATTCTAAGTTAACAGGCGAGCACAGTATTCTGAAATATACTTTATCATCTAACAGATCACGTGGTGAGATTCCAATCATGTATCAGCACGTGTTCTCAAATTGCAGTCTTCTCTACTGGCAATTATGCTTGGACATTTATTGACAGATAACAGCTGCTCTAGTACCTCACTTATTTTACTTCATGTGTTGACATTTCCCATTTCCTCATATTTTCAGAAAGCCTAGAGTACTTGAAGAAAACAGACACTTTGATATTACTTCTTAAATCCTTTATGTTTCATTCAACATGTGAAAATATCATAAAGTTGCTAACTCCTGCCTCTGTGATCTAACATGTCTCATTTAAAAATGCATAGCAATTAAAATACACATATAGCATTCAATTTGCAGTTAAATGTTTTGACATGCATACTCTACCAAAATATCTAAAGTCAACTATCATGAAAACACCATGAAATACTTTGAGCCAATGATGCTTTTGTTAAAGCACAGCACACAAAAAAAGTTCTCTTTATACAAATAAAATACAAATACTCCTAATTGCTCACAGATTTTTTCTGACAAGTGTTAGTCCAAAACGAATATTTACAGTCTATGCTGAGCAATGAATGCCTGGAAAATAGCATTCACAGTGCAAACACTGACAGTTTTAACCAAAAAAACAAAATAAAACAAAACAAAACAAAAAACAAAAAAACCCACACCAAAACAACAAAAAACCCAAAAAGCAAACTTGTATATTGGTGCTAACTAATGGTGCAACTGAAATACTCTCAGCCTTGAAAGGATGTAAGAAAATATTTCAAGAACATCTGATTCCGCTGAAAATAAGATCATTAGATTTCTTCTTAAAACAAACGCCTGAAGGTGTGAGTGTGATATTTTACACACACCACACATACACACCATGATCTACAGCAAGGAATATTTTGATCCTTTTCATGTGACATTTTGTTACTTGGGAAGTAGAAGAGAAATATGAAAAACTGACACGGAGAAGATGTCCTAAAATGTACAAATGAATCATGTTTACTGCAGCTATAACATCATTTGCTTTTCCTCCCCATGCTATGCTATACCTACATTTAATGAGTGATTTTGTATTTTAAAGGGGGAGATATTAAGGATTTAAGGACTTAATTTAACAGTTTGGCTATTCAAGAATGCTTATTTATTCTGAAAATAGAAACCTTAAGGACATACCTTTTTTTAAGTCAAAGAAGATAAGGAATATGAGTGATGTCTGTGTATAAAGAAAGAAAAAGGGAAAATCAGTTTTAAAGGATAATTTTGTGTTATCTCTGCTAATGTGCTTTTGTATATGCATCATGCCAGCAGTACGCATACATAGAAAATAAGGGCTCATAGGACAAAGTCACAAAGAAAATTATCCTCATTAAAAAGCTGGATTTTATAACCTGTAAGTCGGGGTATCACAGAGGTAAATTTAACTTCTTACTGATCATGGAGAAAAGGAAGATTATTTTTCCTGCACCCTCACTGCCCACCTTGGACTGGTCAGTAAAGAAAGGAGTCTTATTTTTTTTGGGGGGGGTGGTTTGAAGGGTGTCATGCCCCCACGTAGCTGGAGGAAGAAATGAGAGCTGATGACTCTTTACATATATCATTCTAATTTCAAAACCTTCCTCATGCAGATGCCTGAAATCAAGTTCTATAGTATTGATAACTGATTTTTTTTTTCATTTTATATCCTAGATTACTAGCTATAATTATTTTGAAGCCCTCCAGTGGTCAAATAACAAAACTAATCTGTATAGAATATTCTTACAAAGAGAATTCCCCATCTATGTTAGTTGCTTGATTCTTCCTTTATTGCTGTCCTAAGAGGTTTCTTTGGACATATAGCATATATTTCAAATTAAAATATTATGCATTAAAACAGCAGATTAAGTACAAGTATTTCTCCAAATAACAGATTTGTATATGAATCTACCAATGTTGGAAAATCTCAGCATAAATTAATATATTCACTATATCATTCCATTTATACTCAGTCAGGTCCTGCAAAGCCAAATTTGGCAAAAGATTCAATAACACATCCAATCACAAGGCTCTGAGCAGGTTAACGATGGTTTTCTTCAGGATTACATTCATCTCCATGAAGTGTGGCTATCTTTGAAAACTCCTGTTAAGTTCAGAGACAGTAACTTTTAAAGATACTCTTAACAGGTCTTCCCTATTACTAAAAATCTTATCTCTCATGCTAGCAAATGCAAAGAGCTTTTCATGATAGCATGAAGAAAGAAATTGCCATAAAATGAAAACTGAAAAATTACACTGTTTTTAAGTCACCGACAGGGTTTATTTCGCAAAGGTACACTTCATCACTACAAATGCTTCGAACCCATCTCACAAGATGTATCTGCTTTCCTGCTGTTCTTTCTATTGCATAAATCAAACCAGTACTCATTAGTGTAAACTCATTAGGGTAAACCAAACCTCAATTGCAAGGATCTCAGCATTTTTGAAAACATAGATATAAAGATATCCAAATTAATGTCACTTAATTAAAAATATATAGTTTGCTTTGGACAGTTTTTACTAACTCTGATCCTTATTATCTGGACTAGTGAGATTAAGGTAATTTAGGGCTGTATAGTTCCAGAGTGCAGCAGAGCATAAAGACCTTCTAAAACAGAGAGGCCCAAACCCAAAATAGCCACTACCATGTAACTAACACTGAGAAATGCAATTTTAATTTGCAGCAGGAGCTTAAGGAAACACTTTGGTGTAAATAAAAGTGAATCCTTAAAAAAATAAAAAAAAATTTTGGTAATTTTGCACATGAAGTGGATAAGGCACTGACATAATACTTTCTTTTTAAACCAACGAAATACAGTTTCTTGATGGAGAAAGAGCTGTCTGAGCTAATCAGAATCCAAAGCATCTTGAGATCAAAACAAAAAAATCAATGTGTGAAACATTATGTGCTACTGAGATACAAATGGCACTAGCATCTTAGGTGGCACTGCTGGGACAAATTCAGTCTCCCTGAAATTCCCAAAGTGTAACTTGGCTTTGTTGCCAAAACACACATTTTAATATCCTGTTTTGAAAGTAGAAATGTAGACACTAAGAATTTCATGATCCTACTATACTCAAATGAAGTATATCTGTATGAAGTTTTCAGGTGAAAGGCAATGGAGCACAATCTGTAACAGGAATGACCTGCTTCAAGACTCAGTAACGCTGGAAAAACAAAATCCCATTTGTGTCACATATCTCACACATAGGCTTGAAATTAGATGGAAAACTGCATCTCACTCCTGGCATCTCCAGTTGTGAAGATGACTTCAGCAAACTGCATGGGTTCCTCTCTGTCCAGTCTCAAGCTAGATCTAAACTGACACAAATCTGATTCCAAGTCACCTTCCTCATCCACAACCCCTGTGAGTAGGTGGGTGGGGAGAGTCATTCAGTCCTCTTCTAAAGTTGCTTTGATGTCACAGAGGAAGTAGCTCTACTCCTTTCCAAGCCTAATCTCTTCAGTCCCTTTGTGATACCGTGATTTATAATAAATACGTATCTGGTCTTCCTCCTTCTTTCTATCACAGAGCTCCTAAAACCCTTGGGGAATATCCTAAGTGATGAGGGAGATAAAGGTGTCTTTTGTTATGTTAATGAGGTGGTTTTTGGTTCTGTGCCCAAGGAAGGGTCTGGCTGCTAGGAGAACCAGCCCTGTGATTGGAGGGCTGTAACTTTCTGTCATTGCCCCACCACACCCCTGGAAGGGGAAAGAGGCTGAAATTTTAATCAATTCCCAGTGGCCAATGGTTTAATCAATCATGCCTATGTAATGAAGACTCCATAAAAACCTAAAAGTATGGGGTTTGGAGAGCTTCAGGGTTGGTGAACACATGAAGCTTTTGGGGACAGCCATTCAGGGATAGCATGGAAGCTCCTTGTCCTTTCCCGAGACCCTGCCCTCTGCTTCTCTTCCATCTGGCTATTATCTGCTTTTATATATCCAGAGTTATATCCTTCTATAATAAACCAATAATCTAGTAAATAAAATGTTTCTCTGAGTTCTGCGAGCTGCTCTAGCAAATTAATCAAACCCAAGAAGGGGGTTGTTGGAATCTCCAAGTTACAGCCAGTTGGTCAGAAGCACTGGTAACAGCTGGGCATGCACCTGGCATGCGAAGTAGACTGAGCCCCTCATCTATGGGATCTGATGTTATCTCTGGGTAACTGGTATCAGAATTGAGTTGAACTGCAGGACATCCAGCTGGTGTCATAGTACTGCTGGGTGTGACAGAGATCTCCAAACACTGAAATTGGTGGTCAACCTTACCTACTCATTCTAGACTTGACCATTTTTTCTCTCTTATTCTTCTGTCCCAACCTTAGTCAGCCTCTCAATGCCTCTGTGTTTCTCAAATTCTAAAAGGAACTTCCCTTATTCTACTTTACTGTGAAATCATCGTCACACATGTTCCTGCCCTTCGTGGTTACAGGCCAAATCATTTACACTTGCTGTCCCTTCTGTTTCTCTTTCATTTACTCCTTGGTACATTCTAATTCAGTTTCTCTTCCCTACATTTTAGAGTACAACTCCAGTAAAATTGCCTATCACAGAATTTCCTAAATCAAAAATCTAGAACAGAATCTCATCTTAACACAACTTCCACAATGTCCGGATCTGCCAAAACTCATTGATGAAACTGTCTTCTCCCGGGCAGCCATCAGATTGGTTCTTTTCCTATCTTCCTGACTATTCTGAGTTTCCTAACACAATGTTGGAGATGTTTCCTCAGCTCCCTTGAATGGAGTGACCTTATCTATTGCAAGTGATGGGTACATGACTCTGCCTGAATGACTCCCAAATGCATCCCAGGCCCTGAGCTTTATTCTTAATCTTTATGCCCTCAACACCTCTACATACACTTTGAGATTCAACTTCTCTGAAACCTGTTCATCATCTTTATCTCCTTATACTTTAACCTAGATAAAGCTTTAGACAGCTCATTTGAAAAAAATCTAATGAGTTTTAAAAAATCTTATTAACACCCCAAACTCTCGCAATACATTGTATAAATGAGAGAGCTATTACTACAAATCAAGTACGACCAACAGCAAGTCAAAAACAGTTACACAGTCATGATCTGCAGAAACTCTCCCAGAAGGTATGACATGGAAGTCCTCAGCCATATCTTGATCCCAACCACTAATAACACTTTCTAACTCATCCCTAATTAACTCTTTTGCATTAGAAACATTTGAGATGTCTAGAGCCAAGCTAAGGGGCACTCAGCATCTCTCTCAACATGAAATATGTTGCTTTTAGTGGAAAGATGTTAGGGAGCTAAACAAATAAAAGGACCTCATCTTAAGTGAAAAAGATAAAGGTATATAGGCTCATGTCCATAAAATTATTGAAATACATATGCTTATTTAATGATAGCCTGCTTTCACTTACATATATTTTTGCTTCAGGAAGAACACTTTTAGTCATCAAGTTACAAGAGTTAGAAGGCCAGTAAGGCAATGTTTTAACGATATTTCATGGTAATAGCTGGTTAAATGGCAGAGTAAAGAGGATAAAACGAAAAATGAAAAATTCTGTGTATATATTCCTACATTGAATAGCACCAAATATAGGACAAACTACACTTAATGGGTAAAGATTGAACTACATTGGCTTTGAAATTTAGACCTAAAATCAGTACAAGGGGTGAAGAGAACAGTATTTTAAATAGTTATTACCACCTTACTTTTTGTAGCAGCTGTGAAGACTTGAGACACAAGTAAAATGAAAGAAAATGTTACTCGTGAATGTAATTACTACCAGTTATTAAGTATTATGTGTAGGGACGTAAATTGAAGTCAAAACCTATCATGAAAAATATTACACATGAGGAAATGAAAGATAACCAAAATTGAAAAATAAATAAGTAATTAACCTGCTCTACCTGAAGGCTTAGGAGATGATGATGACTAAACAATATGGAGGCTTTACATCATAAGCAAGTTTCCCTCTAAATCCCACACAAGAAGGCTCTTACTATGGAAAGCATTCAGCACTATATTTATAATGCATTTTCTATACTTGGGCTGACATAGATATAAATTCTTACTGAGGATTAGGTCAATCTCATGAAACAGGCTCCAGAATTTAACTATATTTAGCTAGGAGAGAAGTAAAAAAAAGGAGGGTACAGTATTACAACTCTATGGTAATGAAAATACTACTGGAAAAATTAATACGAAAATCTTTTCACAGTTTCTATACATGTTTTATAATAAGTCATATAATAACCATATCATGCAAAACCAAGTAGATTTTTATCATTTTCTTGCTAGAAAAAGGGTGAGACACTGAAAGCTATATGGGTGCTCATTCATTCGCTCTTCATCCAATATTTACCTGTTATCCATTAACTGATGGACTTGTTGCTAAGTAATAATGAAGACAGTACCTTTCCTCACAGAAACAGACAAATACCAAGTAATATGGTGAGGGCCATCACAAATGTTTGTGAAGGTGCTGTGGAAGCCTCAGGGAGATGTACATAACTGAGCAGGTCTCTCTTGTTTAATGTGAAAGAAACTCAGAAGTAGGCTGGATGCAGAGAAAGAGGATCTCTTTTTCACTGCTGGTGGGAATAAACACTGGTGCAGCTACTCTGGAAGACAGTAGGGAGGTTCCTCAAAAAATTAAAAATAGAACTACCCTACAACCCAGCAATTGCACTACTAGGTATTTATCCAAGGGATACAGGTGTGCTGTTTCGAAGGGGCACATGCACCCCAATGTTTATGCAGCACTATCAACAATAGCCAAAGCAGGGAAAGAGCCCAAATGTCCAAAGATGGATGAATGGATAAAGAAGATGTGGTATATATATACAATGGAGTATTACTCAGAAATCAAAAAGAATGAAATCTTGCCATTTGCAACCACATGGATGGAACTATGGGGTATTATGCTAAGCGAAATTAGTCAGAGAGAGACAAATATCATATGACTTCACTCATATGAGGACTTCAAGACACAGAACAGATGAACACAAGGGAAGGGAAGCAAAAATAATATAAAAACAGGGAGGGGTACAAACCAGAAGAGACTCATAAATATGGAGAACAAACTGAGGGTTACTGGAGGGGTTGTGGGAGGGTTGTAGGTAAGGGGCATTAAGGAATCTACTCCTGAAACCATTGTTGCACTATATGCTAACTAACTTGGATATAAATTAAAAAAATAAAATAAAATAAAATAAAATAAAATAAAACAAAGGAAAAGAAAAGAGAAAAGAAGTAGGCTGGATGCCCTGTCAGAATGGTTAAAATTAACAACACAAGAAACAACAGGTGTTGGCATGAATGCAGAGAAAGAGGAAACCTCTTACACTGCTGGTGGGAACGATGCAGTCACTCCAGAAAACAGTCTGGAAGTTCCTCAAAAAGCTAAAAATAGAACTACCCCATGATCCAGCAATTGCACTACCAGGTATTTACCCAAAGGATACAAAAATACAAATTCGAAGGGGAACATGTACCCCAATGTTTATAGCAGCCTTATCAATAATAGCCAAATTATGGAAAGAGCCGAAATGTCCACTGACTGATGAATGGACAAAGAAGATGCAGTATGTAGTTATGTATGTATATGTACATATTATCATATATATGTGTGTGTGTATATATATATATATATATATATATATATATATATATATATATATGAATATTACTCAGTCATCAAAAGGAAATAAATCTTGCCATTTGCAATGATGTGAATGGAGCTAGAGTGTAGTCTGCTAAGTGAAATAAGTCAGGCAGAGAAAGACAATGCCATATGATTTCACTCATATGCGGAATCTAAGAAACAAAACAGATGAACATATGAAAAGGGGGAAAAAGAGAGAGACAGAAAGAAAGAAACAAACCATAAGAGACTCTTTAGGATAGAAAACAAAAGGAGGGTTAATGGAGGGAGGTGGGCAGGGGGATGGGCTAAATGGATGATGGGTATTAAGGAGGGCACTTGTTGGGTGTTGAACACTGGGTGTTACATGTATGTGATGAATCACTAAATTCTACTCCTGAAAACAATGTTACACTATATGTTAACTAACTCGAATTTAAATAAAAATGTGAAAAAAAAGAAGTAGGTTGTATGAAATGCCAATAAATTGGGTTCCACACAAAAGTAAGGTACATTCAGGAATAACTGAAAGTAGAGATAATGAAGTCCCTTTCTGTCTTCTTCCTTTTTTTTCTAATATAATTTATTGTCAAATTGGTTTCAACACCCAATGTTCATCCCAACAGATGCCCTCCTCAATGCCCATCACCCTCTCTGTCTTTTTCCACTTCTCTCTCTAAATTGACTTCATTCTCTCAGAATCATTTTGTCCACAATGCAGAACCATGGCTGAGGAAGCTCTGGGCTCACACTCTCTCATTCTTTGTGCTGGACTAGTGAGCTTGAGCTATATTTACAGTTGATCCAGAAAAATCACTCTCAGGAACACGACCTTAGAGGTTCAAAGCCAAACATATCTGATTTTGGGGAAGATGGTGGAATGTGAACAGCAAAGGTCACATGGCTAGTCCTGGTCCAGCAGGAATTGTACTTCCTGGGTATGCTTACTTTTAGAAAGCTGGGTGCTTCCCAAAGAGACCAGTGGGAAACTTTTACTGAGTATCTTGACTATTTTGCTGAAAAATAATTTGTATAACAGGGCAGAGTGATCCTGAAACTCTCTCTGTGAGGGTCCTTTATAGAATTTTGGATATATTCCTGAAACAGGAAGTCTCAAGATATAATCGCTGATTCCTGATTAATAATAAAATATAAATAATATATTTCATGTTGTTTGATGTGATGAAAGGTATAGGGTGGAATTTCAGTGCTGTTAAAGAGAAGACATTCTTTACCTGTATTTTAATCCCCTATACAAGAACCAGAGAAAGTCATTAGAGAAAAATAAAATAACCTCAAAATCAAAAATCCCATCATTATTAACCTCTGTTTGAAAAAGTTAAATGTGTAATTATAGGCTCACTGGGAAAACATAACCAACGTGGTTATAAAAAACTGTATGGTTATTTTGTGGGTGCAAGCAATGAGGTTTTAAGGATTATCTCACAGGGGGGTTAGAAATGGCAAATTTGTGATGTATCTTAGGTTGCATAAAGCTGGCTTGTCTCCTGTTTACTACCCAGCAATTGCAATGGGCCTAATTTACACAACAATTACTTAGAAGTAACTCCTTTGAAATGCATTGTGTGATTAATTGACTTGGCTTCAGGAATGTAATGTTGTTTCTACATTGTTGTTCAGTTCAACCTAATGCCCCCTAGAGCACTGATCCAATTAAGAAACAAGGCAGGGAGGCAGATATTAAGCATAGTATTTCTATATTACACAGCACTTTGTACAGGATCGAACACCACCATCTACTGTCTGCAGGCACTTGATTTATTCAGTGCATCCTTGTGACACTGGACATATGGCTCATGGAAATGAATAAATAGGATTTAAAGTAAGTATCTTAGAGAAAAATTAAAACCAGATAAATTTAACTTATTGAAGCATGCTTTTAAAAATAAAACCCCGTGGGGAAACAAAAACAAACTATTGGGACTTCATCAAGATTAAAAGCTTCTGCACAGAGAAGGAAACAACCAACAAAACTAAAAGGCAAACTTCAGAATGGGAGAAGGTATTTGCAAATGGCATTTCTGATAAAGGCTAGCATCTAAAATATAAAGAACGTAAAATATAAAGAACTTAATCAAATTCAACACCCAAAAAACAAACAATCCAGTTTAAAAATGGGTGGCTGGGTGCCTGGGTGGGTGGTTCAGCCAGTTAAGCATCCAACTCTGGATTTCGAGCTCAGGTCATGATCCCAGGGTTGTGTGATTGAGCCCTGCGTAGGGCTCTGTGCTAAGGGTGAAGCTGGCTTGAGATTCTCTCCCTGAAAATGGGCAGAAGACATGAGTAGACATTTTTCTTTTTTATTTTTTTAACATTTATTTATTATTGAGAGAGAGACACACACACACAGAGCATGAGCAGGGGAGGGGCAGAGAGAGGGGGAGACACAGAATCCGAAGCAGGCTCCAGGATCTGAGCTGTCAGCACAGAGAACTCACAAACTGCAAGATCATGACCTGAGCTGAAGTCAGTTGCTCAACCGAGCCACCCAGGTGCCTCTAGTAGACATTTTTCTAAAGAAGACCTATAGATGGCCAACAGACACATGAAAAGATGCTCAACAACACTCATCATCAGGGAAATACAAATCAAAATACAATGAGATATCACTCACACCTGTCAGAATGACTAAAATTAACAAAAAAGAAACAACAGTGATGGGGAGGATGCACAGAAAGGGGAACCCTCTTACACTGTTGGTAGGAGTGCACTGGTGCGGCCACTCTGGAAAACAGTATGGAGGTTACTCAAAAAGTTAAAAATAGAACTACACTATGACCCAGTAACTGCACTGCTAGTTATTTATCCAAAGGATAAAAAAATACTGATTCAAAACGATACATGCATCTCAATGTTTATAGCAGCGTTATCAACAATACCCAAATTGTGGAAAGAGAGCAAATGTCCATCAACAGATGAATGGACAAGGAAGATGTGGTGTATATACACAATGTAATATTACATACCCATTAAAAATGAAATCTTGCCATTTGCAATGATGTGGATGGAGGCAGAGCGTATAATGCTAATTGAAATAATCAGTTACAGAAAGGCAAATACCATATAATTTCACTCATGTGTGGAATTTCAGAAACAAAACAGGCAAATATAGGGGGAAAAAGTGAGGCAAAGCAGAAAACAGACTTTTAACCATGGAAAACAAACTGGCAGGGGGATGGGTTAAATGGGTGACGGTTTTTAAAGAGGGCACTTGTTCTGATGAGCACTGGGTGTTGTATGTAAGTGATGAATCACCAAGTTCTAATATTACGCTGTATGTTAACTAACTGGAACTTAAAAACTTGAAAAAAACAAAATGAAAATAAAAGCTTAACTACAGTTAAAACTTATTTTTCTCATAGAAGTAAAAAGGATAATGATCTGGCCTAAGGATTACTCCTGTCTGTAGTAAAAGAATTTTCTTCTGGCATTAGATGTCTCCAAACAAATTGCCATGGGGAAACAATTCTTAAATTCAACAAGGGTTTGCACTTCCCATTATTCTAAGAAGAAATCATCCACTTGGTTAGTAGAGACAAAGTCTGGACTCAGCAGAGTCACATACCAAATGCCCATGCAACACAACCTTTGCATTTTGGTAAGTTAGGGACCTGCCTGCTAAGACTGCCTTCTCTAAGATAAAAAACCATACGCAGTCACAGGGTCTCCTTATAATCCTATGTTCAGATAGTACTCAAGCTTTGCCTGGCAAATAATGTCCAAGTCATTCCCCCAGGCCCTGCTCCATCTGTACCCAGCCTCCCTTCCTTTTCTCTCTTCTCCAACTAACTTTCCACTCTACCTGCTTAAACTTCAGCACCCTCTGGGCTGTAACATCATCAAGAAGAAAAAGCTTAAGGCCACTCTCAATTCTAGATACAGCTTGAGGAAAGAGGCTTCCTGGTATAACACATCTCCAGTATTACCAGGGAAGAGCCCCAGAGGATGAGAAAACCTGAAACCAGAAGCACACAGTCTACCTCTATCCGTACCATCTGACCCTGGGAAAGATACTCAGTGTCTCAGAGCCGGTTACATATTTAAATATGGAGACATTTGTAAAATGAGGAGGGTGATAGAGGATTTCCCAAAATTTCCTCTGGTACCAAAACACTACTGCTGTAACGTAGAAAGACAGTGGTTTCATCATGTTCTGTAGGCTCACATTGCTTGGTTCAAATCTCACCTTCATCACTTCCTAATGGTAGATGTCTAGTTTCTCATTTCCAAAATGGCAAGAAACCTCATAGCATTGTCATGAAAATTAAACTACTTAATATTATTGGTAAGTGCCTAGAATAGTACCTGACACATAGTAAGTACTCAATATATGGTAGTTGTTCTCCTTGTTACTCTAAAAATTTCCAACCAAAGACAGGTGTACAAGGAGACACCTGACTTGCTGCTTCTGTCTCACAGTAGACAAAATTCCACATAACAGCAATCTCTTCTACTTATGTCACATTTTCTTATCTCCAGTTGAAGAAATATTCCTTCATATTCTGCAATGTGCTCTAAGAACATGAACCCCCGTGACAACCCAAAGTGATCTACAAATTCCTGTTAGCAAAACATCAGAATAATAATAATAATGAAAACAAAAATATCATATAATAGCATTGTTGTTTTCTCTCCAGTACCCTTTGCAAAATTTATTTCCAACCTTTGATAAACAGATTGAACTATGCTATGACTGGATCATCTTTGGTCAAAAGTATTAAGAAAAGACTGTGGAGCAAAAGTGAAAATAGCTGAATTCTTGCAATACCTAGCAGGAAGTGGAGCCTTTCAGCAATATCTGGATAATAAAATTTGTTATTTAGAGAAATATTGCACTTGTAAGTCAGCTATTTGGATTTGTTTAGGAAGCAACATTATACATCAGTATTGCCAAAATTTTATGGAATTAATGCATTAATTTGTCTTTGCCCATGACTGAAGGTGGGGGGGATACAATGAAAAATATAATCTTATAATAATGTTTAAGAAGGTATAAAATGTGAAAAATCTTTAAATGGTAGAAAACATCCACCAAATGACTGTTTTGGGAAGAGGAAAATAAAGCAAAAAACACCCCTCTCCGTGGCTTTTCCTTCACTTTTACCTCAGAAAACACATGCACACACGCACGCACGCACATACCTTAAGGTAACAGCTACTTTGATCATGCACACAGGAATAAACATTTTCCATTCCTTCCCCAGTTCCACAAGTACTCACAAAACATTACTCTCTAGGATTTTCCCATTTGTGAAACAAAGCATCAGTCTCATTGTTTATGAAACCATTAGACTATACTTAGCTTAAAGCATACTGGAAATGTAAATGTTCTCATAAAATAAGATTACACATGAACAAAAATATAAAAAACGTAACTGCACCAAACAAAACAGAGCAGGCAGTCATATATTGGGACCTGGACCTTGAGTCCTGACCAAATTTCCATAATTTGGAGACCAGTGCTTAGTATCATCCATGTAAAGGATCTGACTGACAGCGAAGAAAGGGGGAAAAAAAAAAGCAACTTTGCAAATGGAAAATAGTCTCAGACTGATTTTCATAAGAAAGGTGGAAAACTCACTGTGTTTAATCGTTTCTACTTAGCAAAGAATTTATCTTTCATATTCTTATAAAGTGGCTTTCTTCTGTGTTATCAATAAAAACTAACACTGACCTTCCTCCTGGAAGGTTAAACTTCTAGCTTCTGTTTGAAACGCTAGAGTGCCTTTTCTCAGAAGAAATGCTACATATACGTGCCGCAAGCAATGAGAAAGAATACACCATCTCTCCGACCCTTCATTAGTCAGAGGATCTTGGCAACAGCAATGCTACTTGTATACGGTCTCTGCATGAAAAACTGTTTTCAAAGGTAACCTTGCCAAGGGCTATGTTCTGTCTTGGCAAAAGGAAGCAAACTTTACTTTTCTACCAATCGGTTTGCTCTGCATGAGAAACAGGTGTTAAGGTATGAAACGGGGCTCGGAGCAGTAGCAAAATAAAACTCACCCAAAATAAGTTTCATCTGGAAAAAAATACAACTCAGATAATAAGCCTGCAGGGCCGACATGTTTTTGCAAAATGCAAATCATGAAAACTGGTTAAGGGATTAAATGCTCTTTTGCAAAAATGACCATGGAGATTATAATCATTAATTAAAATCATGTAAATAATTTTCTGAAAGAACTCTCCCTTTTTATCTCACAGGTTTCAAACAGCCTAATGGTAAAAAGGTTTAGTCTCAGAAGACATTCTCTAATTAAAACCAGAAATCTGGTATAATTAATAAGTGTCAGTCTGCAATCTCAACCACTTAGTAAAGGCAGAGAAATCAAATGCTGATATTTTTGTAAAAACTCCAATAAAACCTCCAAGAAAATGAAATTTTTTATAGAGTCTACTTCCTATCTATACAATAGGTGTCCCAAACGGGACTAGGAACTTGTTAAGTGGATAAATATTTTAACACTTACAATTCCTATATGTCAGTTTTATTCATTTTTCTTTTCTCTTTGGCCCCAGGAACAGACCACAGCTAAGTCTCTCAGCATCTTCTCTACCTCTGCCACTGGACTATGCTCCTGCATTCAGGCAGAGTGGTCCCGGGACTATGCCTGAGCTCTCCTAGCACATACATGATACTCCTTCCAGCTCTGGCCTGGGTGGTATGCAGACACAGGTCCCTGACCTTGGCTGCCTGCTACTACCAGAGGTCAACCAGAGGGAAGAGCCTGTGGTAGGCTGAAGATAGCAAAGAGAATCCCAGAGAATGGAGCTGGAGCTGCTGGATTAAGGAAACTGGGAAGGCCACCTGACCTCTGGGTCTCTGTTTGCATGAGCCAATGAAGTTTCTGACCGAAGTGACTGTAGCTGCTTACAACAAAGAATTCAAACCAATATAAGTATATATAAAGCATTCGATTCAAATATGTGGAAAATTACATGACAGTAACGTTAGAGACAAATGAGCTGCTCAGATCCTCCTTCCAGCAACGGCTTGCTGCCAAGTTTGGGGCATCGGCAGCACCAGACTCAGATGCTGGCCTCTGCCACAGGGTCGACCTCCCTGTAGACAGCCACTTCGCCTAAGCAGCAGTCTGCGATGGTGGCTGAGCAGGGGGCGGGGGGGGGGGGGGGGGGGGGGGGGGGGGGAAGGGGGGGGAGACATCAAGAGCCACCCATTCAGCCCTAAGCAGGACACCTGGACAGAAAATGCTGACTCCGGAACTCCCTGCAGGGCTGGCCAAGACCTTCCTACGGCTGCATCAGTTTGAATTTTCCCTCAGCCCAAGCCTTCCTGCATGCTTCCTTTCACAAGGCTTGATCCCTAATACACACCTTAGACCCTGACCTCCATCTCAGTGCCTGCAGCCAAAGAACCCCACAGTGACAGACACAGTCTCTATCCAAGTGAGCATTACAACATATTGTTAACAAAGTAAGACAAGAGCATAAAAACAAGTATATATGTGAAACCATATGAGGAAAATCCTCACCAAATCTCTACAAACAAAACGTACAACATAGATTCTCTTCTGTCCCACCTCAGCCTCTCATTTTCCAAACTTTCTTTGATAATACAAATTCCTTCAGGCACATGTAGAAGAAATCTTCATAAGGGAGAAAGGCATTATTTAATAAATTGGATTAATACTATTAAGTTAGCTGGGAACCTACTTAAAATCGACAAGGCTATGAGCAATGTGATATTTCCCATGAGTCACCAGTTTTGCTTTTTTTAGTCACTCTGAATGTTGCAATGATAACCTTTTTTCTCATTATTGCTGTTTTTTATTAAAGGGGATTTGATGTATAATTTGGGTAAGATTTAAGTATTTAGGTGATGGCAAATAGATGTTTTCAATCAAAACTTGCTGTGAAGCAAATTTCTTTTAAGTGAATCCTATTTTTTTAATTAACTGCCATTATAAGAGATCAATTGAACAATAAAAAGATCACACCTGGGAATGAAGGTTTTCTTTAAAACGAATATAAAGATATAAACAACTTCGATAAAACAACCCCAATTTAGGGATTCTATCCTCATTGCCTCATCAAAACATTTCTTGCTCTAGACACCAAAGACATTCACAGCACAACCCCATGGACACTCGTTAATCCTGTCCTACAGACTTAATTTTCTGAAGTATTATCACTCCGTTGGCAATTCTCTCGAACATCTACCACATAACACTCTTGGCTTCCCTCTCACCGTTCTCCTTTTCCTGTACACTTTCCAGGCTCGTTCCCTTCCGTGCAGTCATGAAAAGACATCACTTCAAGCTTGGTCCAAGGACCTTAGCCCCCTCTCATTCTATAAGCAATCCTCAGTGTCCACACCATACCATGGTTCTAAAGCAGCATCCATCCAGAGATACACATAATCCACTCATACACAGACCACTCACAGAACACTTCAGATAAATGCCTCAAAAGCACCTCCAGTTCCACATGCCAAAGACTAAACTCCTAACTGCCATTCTCCCAAGTTGCCTATCTCAGGGAATGGTGCTACGGTTCATCCTATAATGAAAAACCAGAATCAAATAGCCTTAGTGACATCTCCCTCTAGTTCACTGTCTCCCCACATCCAAATCCATCATCAAGTACTGGTGGTTCAGCCTCAAAAATTTTCACATGATGATAAGTTCTTCACATTTATTTTTCCAGCATGTGAAAACATAAAAAGCCACTTTTAGCTCTTGGGCCAATTTTAGCTCACAAGCAGTGAGGTGGATTTGACCAATGGGCTGTAGTTTGCTGACCTGGGTCTTGTAAGATACACTAGGGGGTTCTCAAAACCGCATGCCTTACTAAGTTTATATTACATGAGGGTTTCTTAAGGGATTTTCAAATGTCTGCTTCTATTTTGTAGGTTGTTACACATTAACACAACACACAACACTCTCTCTCTCTCTCTCTCTCTTCTTTATATACTAAAATAACCAATGAATTAACTTGTGCCACCAAGTTTTCTTTTTTGCTCCAGTGCGGGAAGGGGAGTCTGCTTAAAGGAATTTCTTCTCTTGCCATCTTGATTTAACTGAAGACTATCATAAGGTGACATCAGCAAAGCAAACTATTAAAACCAAACAAAACCTTACCATGTAAAACTATTTATCTGTGTGAGTCAAGATTTTTCTCTGAAATGTGCAACCTGAACAAAATACAGAAAAGAATTGAAAGCTGAGGCTAACATTGTATTGCAACTGCTATCCAAAGCATATAATTTAAAACTAATAGCAATCACAAGAGTAATTAACATTTATCGAGTCCTTACTATGAGCCAACCCCTTTGCTACTTATTTAAATTCTTTGGTTCATTTAAATACCCTTGCTTTTTAAATATTTTCTTGAGTAAATATCATATACATCTGAACTTGTACAACAAAATCAGAGCACAAAAAAACCCACATTTCTCTGTCTTCTGTGTTGGCATTTTGCATAAAACTTCACTTGGGAAGGGAAGCCTGTATTTTTCCTTTAATATGCTACCCACTTTGACACTTTATTGCATATTCTTATTATTTGCTGCTCTGCTGTTTGCTTTATATAAACCTTGCTCCTTCTAGGATCAGGCTGTCCTTGAGGACAGGCATCAGGCCTTATGCGTTTTCTCCCACTCTTTATGCTAACTCTTCACTCCTTACACACAAAGCCTGTATCCCACATACTCCCCTAAAACAGGGCTTAGCACACAGCAGGTCCCTAAGAAATGAACTACTGCTTATGCATGTGAATTGTTAACATAATTTGTGAATTCTTCAGTTGTACATTTTGTTTAAATGCATTTCAGTTAAACTGAGGTGCATATAAAAATTCTTGTAAATTTTTAATAAACTCTAATCCTTATATTACAGATCAGAATATATGTGGGTAGCAAAATAAAATATTTAGTTTTGGAAAAGCAAAAAAAAAATCTGTAACAACTTGTTTTCTTTTGTTAATTTATGTGTCAAACTCTCCTGTCCAGAAAACACAATGCCCCTCCTACGTTTATACTCTGGCATTAGCTTTGCAATCTGCTAGGCTGGAAAAAAAAGTGTGACTCTGGACACAATTAGTTCCATATATTACTTTACAAACTAAAATTTATTTGAATGTGCCAACAAAAGTTAATCAGTGTCTTTTTTTGCAATGAAAAATCAGAGAACCTCTACAAAGCCTCTACCTCGTACACTTGGACCAGGCTATCTGAACTCTTCCTAATGACTGTCACACGCCAGAGAGAGGTAGGTATTCACAATGACAATAGCTAAATGAGACAAAGCATTGGTCTTGAAAATCTAGAGGGTGAGGCTGGAGCTGAGTGGGTCTGTATTTATATAAATATGAAATTTACAGAATTTGGAATTATTTTCTTTTCATTGCCAAGAAACATTTAAACGTCTCATTAAAGGCTTTCCCCTACATAAGTACACAAACAGGTCTTTTCAATTACATACCTGAGGGATGAATATTTCCCAAAGGGAAGAAAATGAAAACAAGCAGTAACTACTGGATTTGTGCATACTGTTAAGATGTATTACATATTTTAGAAAACTTGATCACTTTTGTTTTGTTTTAAAGAAAGAAAAGACTATGAATTGAGGAATTTAATTAGAGTATGTTCTCTTCAATTCCCAAACTAAATAAGTATATAATCAATCTGTGAGATAATTACGTGGAGAATCAGCAATGGAGAGCAAAATAAAACATTTCTAAACCATTTACTTAGACAAATGATAAAGTATTTAATAATTACATTTTTAACCTCACACACACAGACCTCTTCACACACATACTCCTCCCCAGTACCACTGGTCATGCATACTTCCAGGTATCCTTTTAGGGAGACTCATTTAAAATTTGGTTTTTATAATTTGTTAAAATTTTTAAAATTTTATAATTTGTTAAAATATTCCACTGTTGAAAAGATTCCTTTTTTTTTCATATTTTACATGGCATAGTCAACTTTTATGATAATAATCCCACTTAAAATCTTAGTCTACTTTAAAAAAATTAAATGCAGTAGTTTAGCACAGTTACTATCTTCCTTCACCTGGAACTACTGCCCTTGTGAGTTTTATAAGAAAACTCAGTCCTTCACCACGCCCCACAGCATTTTGCCAGTAATTTACTAAGAAACAGCAAAACTTTATGAGAAAGCAAAGTTGAATCCACTGATGGGGAGCATTAAAATGATTACTAAAGAAGATTTGCTTTGAATTTCTAATAAGGAATTCATCTTGAAATGTATCCAAAAGCTGAAAAGGCAATTTACACTGCCAGATATTCCCTAGGGGTCACCAATGAAAAAATATTATATCATACAGTGTTTAGCGTCTTAGCGTCCTAGAATAATTTCCTTTACTCCCCATTCAAGTTCACAATCCCACACTGACAGTTTTTAACATCTTTTGATTTAGTAATTTTACTGCATTTATATTTGCAATGATTATATGCAGACCTGAGAGTTAAGTGGGTGGATCTGTCTAAGGGTAAGGACAATAGAATAAGATTTAAAATCTTTAACTCAGTAGGGTGTCTATGTTTTATTCTAATGCCTAACTTTATTTCAAGATGTAATGTAAATGTATGATAATGTGGAAAGAAAGGAGCACGATGTTTAAAAAATCAAAGCCATCAAGTACTTAGAAAGCCACAGATTCAGGATGCTAGAGCCAGAACACATCTGCATGTACTATAATCCTTAATTTTAGATGTCCATATTCCCCTTTGTAGTTCTTTGAACACTCGGTGTGCCAACATAGCATAAAGTCAATGGTTTAAACATCAAAATCTGTACTTGCACATAGTATGCTCTCTAAAGGCTGCACAGCCAAGACCCCTGGGCCCAGAAACTTAAAATGATTACTAGAACACAGGTATAAGGGGCGCGTGGGTGGCGCAGTCGGTTAAGCGTCCGACTTCAGCCAGGTCACGATCTCGCGGTCTGTGAGTTCGAGCCCCGCGTCGGGCTCTGGGCTGATGGCTCAGAGCCTGGAGCCTGTTTCCGATTCTGTGTCTCCCTCTCTCTCTGCTCCTCCCCCCCCCCCCCCCCCCCCCCCGTTCATGCTCTGGCTCTCTCTGTCCCAAAAATAAATAAATGTTGAAAAAAAAATTTAAAAAAGAACACAGGTATAAAACACAATCTGTGGCACTTAGCAGGGTGTGCTTTTTCAGTCATTATTTTGTGCAAATTAAGCTCCCTGTGACCAGTTAGTTCATCAAGAAGCAAGGGCAAGACACGAGGGACAAGCTCTTCTGCGCAAACAAGTTATGAAATCATCTTTCTGATAAAATGGTTAAAATTAATTATGTATCTCTGTGTATCTTACATCCAGAAGCTGTCCAAACCCTGGTAAACTCAGCGATTCTAAGAGACAGAAGCAACTATTATATGATCAAGTTTCCATCATGCAAATGCCAGCAGGACAAGCGTATAACACTGGGTAAACAGCATGTGCGATTTGGAGAAAAACCAAGGGAGCCTCTCCCTACTCATTCATTCTCTTTCTCTCCTTTATCTTTAGAGAATACCAAAACTATTCCTCAACTCCATTTTGCATGTTCATGTGAACAATAAATATTTAGAAGTTTCTCATTCATGTATAAAAATGGGTCTTATGGTTAAATAACACAAACAAAAGCTGCAAGTGTGCTATTGTTTTATGAGAGAAAGAGCTTTTTGCAGTTGAAAATGGATTACTTACAAAATCTGTATGGGCTCTCATATTCTGCTCTAAAGATGTTACTGTTCTAAACCATTTCTGGGGACTAATTATTATATGATTTGCTATGATTAGGAACCTATGGAAACTGAAGCAAAGTGAAAATGATAAAACCTAAAGTTTGAAAGGCTCTTATCAAAATTGATAGAAACAAGGGTACAACTAAGTAAATCAGTGAGTGATCTCTTATGAAAAATCAACCTAAGGTTTAGCTAGGCCTGCCTATTTCTTATGCATTTTATCAGAGCATTTCAAAACGGATAGGGAAGCAATGCAACCAATCATCACACTGAGGAAAAAAAAAAAAAACCTGCTTCTCTGGCCACATATGTTAAGTGATATATTTAGTTTTTCTATTTTATATATAAGTGAGTCTTTATAGAAGGCAAATGTGTTATTTATAACATTCATTTAAAAATCATAGCACGTTGTATGTTTACCCTTGAGGGACAGGAGGACTTGTATTTTTCTTCCTATTAATAGTGTTTTACATGTGCTCAGAATCCTACTTTTTATCTCTAAGCAACTTGTATAAATACCATCAGATGGCAAAGTTGTTTACCTATAGTATGAAAATGAAGAAAGAACGGGGAACAGAAATCAGTGGAAACCTTAGACGCTTTCTCACTTAATATGTGGTGTTTATTTAACCTTTACCATACTGTTAGAAAGAAAAAGAGGGGATGGTATTTATGCCCATTATGCGGGAAAACAAGCTATGTAAAATTTAAATACGTTATTTTAGTAAGCTATTAACAAAGAAATTAGAGAACAGAAGTTTCTTCCAGCCTTAACCCCATATACTATATTGAAAAAAATCAACTGAGTAGCTATTCTATTCACATTAACAAAATGCTATCTAGCATCTGACTTGATAATTTCCTGACAACTGAGAAGCTTTTCCTGTTACTTCAACAAATCTTAATAATACGTGTTGTGTTAGGAACACATTATATGTTAGGAACTTTTCTGTATCATTCATCACTGTTAATATCAAGCCAGAGGTAACAAATGGCAAATGTAGTTACATTTTATTCACAGTAAGGGCTGATGTGATGATAAATGGCATCATTCATAGAGTTTTCACCTTTAAGTCAGATGTCAGAACAAAATGACACAAATTCAATTATTTGAAAAGAACTAGGGAATTTTATGAAGAGAACTGTCTTCTTAGAAATAAGAAAAACTGATAAATCAATATCCTAGACAGGTAAAATCAATGCCGGACATGGACATGCTATCTATGCCAAAACATAACTTTAAAAATATAAACTTATTTTTTTTTAAGTTTAAAATTCTAAAGAGCTGAAAATGTTCTGGGTCTGTTTAAACAGCATGATTACGATATCAATCTACTTATCTTCCTCAATATAGACTTAGTGTTCTAAAACTGTTATGATTGTTAGCAATATCATAAAGTTAAGGGAGTGAAAAAAATGTGATTGATTACTGCAATACAAAATATCCTATCTGATTTTGTTTTTAAATGTTGGTCATCCTGTTGTATAGGTACTGAAACAATAATTTATTTAGGCATGGAGATCTTACACATGAAACATTAGCAAAGTGATCTTTTCAGCTCAGTAGGAAGCCATTAATTCATTATTGATAACATTGTTACTGTCCAAGTGGAAAATACAGTGCTTTTCAGACATGAGCAGGAATAGTACTTAATTTAGACAGTTACCCACATAGGACAACCTTAGTGTTACAAGACTCATTATCTCCATAATGCCTTTGGTAGCAGTCCAAAATTACCACCAAAGTTGTAGACCTTGTCCCAAAGGACCACCAGAAAATGTGCTTATGTTACCCTGAAGGGAGAGAGCATGATAGCTCGGGGGAGTGGAGTGAGTGACAGAGGAGAAGGTAGTCAAGCTTTCTGACATTCACATATTGGCTCAGATCTGGACATTAGATTATCCAGGAGTACCCTCTGGAAGAACAAGAGTTTGGCATCAAGCAGACAGAAGAAAACAAGTTAGATTTCCCTTATTTCGGGTGTGAGAGTTTAGGCAGTACCAACAATGTACCTGGATGGTCAGACACATGGAAGAAAAATATCAGGAAATAAGGAGGTTTCTGAGCAACCAGAAAGCAGTATGAAGTTCTGGGGGAGAGGGAAGGCCCCACAGCAATGGCTGTAAGGCCAAGAGAAACACGCCAAACATAAGCATCCTGTTTTGAGTTTTGCATTGGAAGTTAGAGAGAAGGGCTTACAATGTGTTATTGAATGAGGCAGTGGTGTGGATTCAATGCACTTCTGTGGAACATTTTAACCAGTCCACTGATTGGTCAAGTAGAATCAAAGTATACCTATTATTTGGATAAAACCCTACCACTATGAAAGTGAGGGAGAGCTTTAAGATTTAGTTTTTATCACAAAGAACTAAGCAACTCACTTCTGCAAGATTAGCTCTGTGCCATTCAGATCTCAGTTTAAACATTAAATCTGCATAGGTGCCCTCTCTGACCACCCAACATTTCTCTCCTGCCACTCTAACTCCCGGAAAAACATTTTATACTATCTGATCAGTTTCTTTTAAAAATTTTTTTTTTCAACGTTTATTTATTTTTGGGACAGAAAGAGACAGAGCATGAACGGGGGAGGGGCAGAGAGAGAGGGAGACACAGAATCGGAAACAGGCTCCAGGCTCTGAGCCATCAGCCCAGAGCCTGACGCGGGGCTCGAACTCACGGACCGCAAGATCGTGACCTGGCTGAAGTCAGATGCTTAACCGACTGCGCCACCCAGGCGCCCCACTATCTGATCAGTTTCTTACTCACCTACCCACAAATCCTAAAACAAAAGCTTCATGAAAGCAAGGAACTTGCCTATCTTATTCACTGCTGGATCTCTTACACACTTAGTAAACTCTTACTAGGAACTAATAAACATTAGTTGAATGAGCACATGCACAAGTGCATGGTCAGATGAATGAGCACATAGTTACTTCAGCATATCTTCAATAAATATTTGATGATTGATTGTACTCTTTAAGGACCAGAAATTTCATCTAGACTGCCAGGTACTACAGACATTTTTAATACCTGTTTATAAAAATCCACAGTGAGGGGCGCCTGGGTGGCTCAGTCAGTTAAGCGTCTGACTTCAGCTCAGGTCATGATCTCACCGTTCATGAGTTCTATCCCCACATCAGGCTCTGAGCCTGGAGCCTGCTTCAGATTCTGTGTCTCCCTCTCTCTCCTCCCCTCCCCTGCTTATGCTCTGTCTCTCTCTCAAAAATAAATAAACATTAAAAAAATTAAAGAAAAAGTCCACAGTGATATCACAGATGCATTTAAAAAAAATCAAGTCTTCAATCTGAGAGCATTTGCCTCCTGTTCATTTTAATTTGGAGTTAACTTGCCCCAGAAACTACTATTTTTTTTAAATCCCTCTTGAGCAGAATGTTACCAAACATTCCAAACTGAAAAAAATAATAACATATTTTAATTTTTTTTTAATTTATTTTTTATTTTTTAACATGTGTTTATTCTTGAGACAGACCAAGACAGAGCACGAGCTGGGGAGGAACAGAGAGAGAAGGAGACATAGAATCTGAAGCAGGCTCCATGCTCTGAGCTGTCAGCACACAGTCCAACGTGGGGCTTGAACCCACAAACCATGAGATCATGACCTGAGCCGAAGGTGGATGTTTAAATGAATGAGCCACCCAGGCGCCTCCAAGATAGTAACTTATTTTAATAAAGAGGAAATAAAAGATTGTAAATATGAATATATGAAGGATGTAGCATTATTCAGAGTTTAGAGAACAGAGGACCAGTTACCTAGACTCTTAAAATATTTTACTCAAGCAAATATGAAGAGGAGCACCACAGCAAAAAAGTCATCAAAGACAAATCATGCTTACTTGAGTCATCGGCATCTACCTGATGTTTGCTTTGCCTCTGACACCAAAATTAACAGCCTCATTGGATTAAAGCTTTCCCACTGGGAATTCACCAAGATATGTTTTTCTCCAACTAAACAATACTATATACATAGGATTTTTTTTAATGTTTATTTTTGAGAGAGAGAGCATGAGCCCACACGTGCAAACGAGGAAGACATAGAAGAAGAGGGGGACAGAGGATCCCAAGCAGACTCCTCCACAGACAGCAGAGAACCCCATGCAGGGCTTGAACTCACAAACCTTGAGATCATGACCTGAGCTGAAGTCAGACGCCTATCCAACTGAGCCACTCAGATGTCCCTATAAACATAGTTTTAAAAACTGAACTCTAATGTAGTTGATTAGTGGTTAAACTAAGCCAAAGAAAAATGAAGTATAAAATAGTTTATTATGTGACAAAAATAGACATTAACATACTTATCAATTACCTTTGGTACACAGAACATCTTTCATTCTGTTAGCTGAGACTCTATTAACCAAACCTTTTCCATGTCCACAACAGTATGGTAAGTCTTAACCATAAAAATATACCATTTTCTTAATTACTTTATGGAGAGTAGATTATGCCCGGTATGTGCTTACTGCTTGCATTACAATATAGCAGGGTTTTAGAAGATTGTTCATCTGTGTATAACCTATACTAGAGACAAATTAAACTATTCTAATTATGTCAAGGACCTTTGCATTTCAGTTAAGATACTATTTATAGTATGATTTTTATATCTATATCTGCCATTAGCATTCTAAAAACAGTCACTGAAGGAAAAGTTATTTATGTATCATAGGGTTATTTGAATATCACAAAAATTTTTAAAGTTTTTAAAGGTATTTTACATTTTGAATTTCTTTACCAGGAGGACATTTCATTCCATGAAACCATTCTGAACCACAAGAAATTATTGTTTAACTTTATATTATGAAAAATTTCATAATAAACCATTAAAACCATGTAAAAAAGTAGAGGAAATAGTATAGCGAACATTCATGTATGTACTGCCCCCGGTCAACAATGACCAACTCATAGCCGATCTTAAGTCATTTATACACTGATCTAACTTGTCCCCAACTTCCGTGTCCACTTCAAATTGTTTTTTAAGCGCATCTGAGAAATTGTTATTATATTTGTAAGTATTTCAAAATATATGTTTTAAAATTTTTTAATGTTTATTTTTTTGAGAAAGAGACAGAGTGTGAGCAGGGAGGGACAGAGAGAAAGGGAGACACAGAATCTGAAGCAGGCTCCAGGCTTTGAGTTGTCAGCACAGAGCCCAATGCGGGGCTCGAACCCACGAACCACAAGATCATGACCTGAGCTGAAGTCAGACGCTTAACCGACTGAGCCAGCCAGGCACCCCTCAAAATATATTTCTAATAGATGCTCAGATTTTTAATATTTATATACCACAGCTTTTTGATGGTTTCATTTAGCTATTTATACCATACTAGGAGCCCGGTTTTATAACCCAGAACTAAAAGATGCTTTAAAAGGGCTTGTTAGGAGACTCTCCTCAATAATTTAGAAAATCCGAACCAGTTTTAAAACAGCTAAAATAAGTTTCTATTCTGGCTTCTTCAGGTACTTTCTGGCAGGCTCTGATTACAGAATTTTTGTTCTGTTTTTAAGAATAAAAATTAGAATGGAAAAGCAAGTTATAAGGTCATAGTTTTAACCAATCACTAGGGCTTAATTTTTCTTCCTTTCTTTGCTTTCAAGGCGAAAATACTCAGAAGAAGATCAATTCATTCTTAGAATTTAGATGTACTGAGACAAATTTAGACATTTCAGTACAAATACAGATGGAGCTGTAAACATAAAAGATCAGAACATCAGAAATTCCATAGCAAAAATCTGTGGTAAATTACCCCAGCTTTAAGAGGGAAGACATTTTATGGAAGAGAAAACAGTGAATGTCCACACTGCTCTCTAGTTTAAAGAGTTTGTTCTTCAGGTCTTTGATGTGAATTTCGGAGAGCTATCAAATAAAAGGGTTGGGCTATGTCATTTTTACATCAGCCACTTGTTTCTGGGCATGCTAGGAGGAGAGGCATTCAAGAACCTCTTCAGAACTTCTCTTTCAAAGTTTAATTATGAATGGAATAGCATAGCAGGAAGACAGAAATTCAATGTGTGTACATAGACCTCTGTCCACAGGCCAAGATTTTATTTCCAAAGGACACAAGGCCTTCTCATTGAACAATGCAATGGTTAGCTCATCATACTGACACAGGGCCTGTGCCAGGACATTTAAGCCTTTCGATGTTCCACTATTCATTACTCTCTGATGCTTGCCAAGGACCAGACTGAGCCCATTCAGTATAAACTTAGTGCTGGGCCTAATCAAAGGGGTTCAAGGAAAACATGAACAAGTGTTTTGTATGCAGAATCCAGCCGCTGGCAGTGTCTATTAATGTAACACTGTTCCCAGCTAATTCTCATTTAGAAAATGGCTTTTGAACTAAATTGAGTTACCTCTCTCCTGTATTTTAACATTAACTGACACAAAAAGGAGAAAATGTTTATAATTAGTCATTTTAAAATGTACTTTATAATAGTGATTTCCCAACCTATCATCTCCTACGCTTGCAACAGCACTCGGGCAGGGAAACCGGACAACAAGTAGCAACTTTTAATCATCACCTACACTAATCTGTTGCTTTTATTTTAACTAACAAAATTATTCAAAACCACTAAAAATATAAAACGGAATGTATAAAGGATGCCACTTCAGTTGGGAGAAATGCTAAAGATATACTTGCAAAATTTTCAAAATAGACATCACAGAAGCAAAAAGCTCTTGAGAAAATGGTGTATGTGACAGAGACCTGTGTGAAGGGGTTCACCAGTTCCCAGAGTAGCTGAGCTCCTGAGCAGCTGGGACTCAAATGAGATGAAGTGAATCAGTTTGGGCAGCCTGTCCTCAAGGAACAAGGATTAAATACAGTCTACCACACCGCTACCCCTACCGCCCACGAAGAGGTGGCCATTACAGACTTAAAGGGTTTTTGTCTCTAGAGAATGAGATTCATGAAAATGGGATATGGAGAGATTCGGGGACATCAGATATTCTAACCCAAAAATGAAACAAACTTGTAACATGTACTATTTTTAAGTAGTAAAAGTTTTAGTCCTAAACTAGTTTTCAGTCTCAGATTAGGAAAATAATTTATTACAAGTTTCAATCCCCTCTGACTGAAAGAGGCTTTTTTTTTCTACCAAACTTTTAGAATTGAGGAAACAAAATCCTAAGTGTGATGATAAAAGGGACAGAATTTTGCATCAGACATACCTGAGTTCTATTCCTGATTTCAACACTAATTGGGACCTTGGGCAAATTATTTAATCTTTCTGAGCCACAGATTCCTTATGTGTAAAATGGAAATAATGCCTACATTGTGACTTGGAATTTGGAGTGTGTGATGGTGGGACTCTTTCCTTTTCAGCTAAGTCTGCCCTTGATCAGAAATGCTCCAGTCCAAAAGCAACTGTCGCGCTGTTGGCCCTGTCTTTGGTTTTGCTCTCATTTAAGTTCACCGGTGTACATGCGGCTCAACAACAAAAAACGGAAAACAAAAAACCTTCCTGACAAAACATTTCTGCAAACAGGACACAGGCATAGTTTTTCCTGTGTTTCACCAACGCTTAATTGTCTAAACGGTTCCTGGTAGAAGAAATATTTAAATCATACCTTTTACAAGACTGAGGCTCTCATGACAAAGCAATTCTCTCGTGAAATTTTTTTCTGCCAATAACATTTACTATTCCAAACAATGTAAAGTCAGAGTTGAGAGACTAAATAAAAGAGGTGATGTTGACTAATAGGAAAAGGTAAATATGCTATAAGCACTACAGTGAAGCCAATCAGAGGGGGAGAAAAAGATATTTGCTATCAGAATTACTGGGTGCTTTGCAAATATGTATAACACCTTGTGAAGCTGTGGGACTATTTAATTTTTCTGTCTTTAAAGGTTTTATTTTATGTGAGCCAGTTAATCTCTCCTTACTCTGCTTAAAACCAGCAGCTGTGAATTCACTTGGCTAGAATTTAGAAAGCAGTCAGAGCAAAAGACACCCATTCCATCAGCTTTATACAATTATGGAGAAGGTAACCTGTATTCAGTAATCCAACTTCTAAAACTTCAGAAAAGTTGCTCCAGCATAGGGTTTTAGGCTGCAGCCACTTCGCCTTCCAGTGGCATGAAGAATTTTCAAATTCAAGAAGAGTTCATTAGAAAAAAGCATAAGGCTGGGCCATTGCCTCTGCCTCAAAAACAGTACACTGGTTATCTTTGTTGTTGTTTAAATGATCGCTTGGTCAGCGATCCCATCGCTGGTACCTTCAATGTAAACCTTTAGTATAAAACACTACTCATCTACTTTAAGAAAAAAATAAAATTGAACACGGGTCAACAGATGATTATGAGAATCGAAAGTAAAGGAAAAAGCCGTGAGAAGATTAACTTTGATTTTTTTATGTCATGTCATGTATTTTGTTAAGCAATCTCACACACTTCTGCAGTAAAGCATTTTATTTTTCAAATGTTTCCAGCCAATAAGGTATTTGCTCTTTCATTTACTACAAAGCTTATACCTTTTTATTTTGATGGAATACATATTTTGGGAGGCAGTAGGGTGGTCTCTTCCACAGTGTTTGTATTGACTATTTTACTTCTCAAGAAGTCTCCCTCTATTCACCTTTTTTTCTCAGTCGACAACAAGTTGTTCTTTGGGTTTTTGTCGATTTTCCCTTTCTATTCCCCTCTAGCTGCTATCCTTTTCCTTCTTCCACAAAGCAAACTGTGCCAGACACCAGCCTGTGCTGGACTTTCTCAAATTCCCTTCATCAATTTTATTGTCTTCCCTCACCCAAATATTAATTTCACTGCATTTCTAAGTGTTGTTTTCGTTAGAAAGATTATCTACAATGAAAATAAAGAAATTAATCAATCCTCTAAGGATTCTCCTGAATTTAGAGAAGATCACACTGAGATACAGGCTCAAAACGTCCAACTCAACCTACGATCTTTAGTATCTCCTAGAAGACAGACCTCTGTGCATGATGGGGAAGAACAAAAGCTGAAAATACAGCCTCTGTCCTCCAAGAAGCTTCTTATTTTAGTTGGAAGAGTAAGGCTAACACACATGAGAAAATTAAATAAAAACAGATGAAAGAGTAAAAGATTCATTCAATGAATATAATAAATGATTCATAGTTTTATGACAGAACAAGTGTGACAAAACAAAATGAATAGGATGTTTCCACTTCTGTTAAAAATGTATTTGGCTATATATTGAAAATGACCAGGAGTATACATACAGAGAACTCTGGGAGTAGAAAGGACTTCACCTTTTTCTTCACATAGTTTGGATATGCCAGATTTTTTAAAGTATGAATTGCTATTTGTATTAACAAAGAACTGACAATAAATAAAATGGTTCATATGAGTAAAGAGAAGAGAAGGCTTCTTGAAAAAGGCAGAACACGAGTGAACCTTGAAGAACAGGCAGGGAGTGATGGGCCAGGCTGGTGGCAGAGAAAGCTCAAAGCACTGTGGGAGCAAAGTTTTGGCACTCGCAAAAGATGATAATTATGCCAATGTGGTTTCAGAAGATGACTCAGGTAAAACTGCAGGAGAAAAGTTGGGCTGTTGGGGTGCCTGCGTGGCTCAGTCTGTTAAGCGTCTGAGTCTTGATTTTGGCTCAGGTCCTGATCCGAGGGTTGTGGGATCGAGCCCCACACTGGGCTTGGGCTGATAGTGTGGAGCCTGATTGGGATTCTCTCTCTCCCTCTCTCTCTACTCCTCCTCCTCTTGCGCACACGCGCGCACACACACACTCTCTCTCTCTCTCTCTCTCTCTCTCTCAAAATAAATAAATAAACTTTAAAAAAAAAAAAAGGCTGTTGTCAAAGGCTTTGACCTGTTGTTATTAAGCCACTAACTAGATCTTACATGTGTTTCTGAAAGTTGCCTTTAACTACAAAAAGGGTAAAGGAGACAACATAGCTTTCTTTGGATACATATCCAAGTTACAAACATAAATAGAGCAATTGTGGGAAAAAGCTTAAAATGGTAGAGAGAGAGCTACTTCAACTCTTAATTTTTGTGTATGTTATCGATTATGTGCTTCATTTCTTATACTCGACAAGTTATAAAATTCTTCCCAAAATGAATAGGACAGAGACAAACTTTGCTTTCAACATGTGTGCTAATACAACTACTTCTAAAGTTAATCAACAATAACGATGGGAGGAAAGAAACTTATTTTTAGAGTTTATACTGTATTAGAAAAAGGTCTTTAAAGCAAAAATACTTAATATCTCCCTCTATTTACTTAAGAAACAAGTATCAAGCAGAGAGTAAAAGAGATGGTGACAAGAAGGAACAGCAAGAAGAATCTGATGCTCTATAATTTGCAAATTAATTCTACATATTATTTTATTAGACCATTGTTGGAAAGTGGGGGAATTAATCCTACTTGAAACAGTGGAAGACTGAGGCTCTCAGGAGTGAACTGATTGACCTACTCAAGGTCACTCAGGCTGGGTAAGAAGTAATCAACTGGATCTAGAAGCCAATTTGTCTAAGTTTAGTGTTCTTTTTACACCACAGCTAACAACTGCACCATAGTATGTGGCAGGAGAACTAAGTATAAAACAACCAAGCAGGACAGGATTCTAGTTCATCTAAATATGAAAATTATAGGAAATGAAAGTTAAAAGACAGATAACAAGTATTGGCCAAAACACAGAAAAATTAGAACCCTTATATAGTGCTGGTAAAATGGTGTAGCCACTTTGGAAATGAGTCTGCAGTTCCTTGAAAATATTATACATAAAGTACCATATGACCCAGCCCTTCTACTCCTAGGTGGACAGATATATATATCTCTATATATCTATATCTATCTATATCTATATCTATATCTATATATAGATATATATATATATAATCTCCAAGGGAAATGAAAATATATGCCCACATAAAAACTTGTACACAAATGTTCATAATAGCATTACTCATAAGAGCCCCGCCCCAAAAAATAGAACTCAAATGTCCATCAACTAATGAATGGATGGATAAAATATGGCCTATCCATACAACGGAATAATATTTCCAATAAATAGGAATGAAGTACAGATAAATGCCAAAACCTGGAAGAACACTGAAAAAAATGTGTTAAGTTACAGACACCAGATGCAAAGGACACATGTTATATAGTATTCCACTGATATGAAATATCCAGGTAAATCTATAGCAACAGAAAGTAGACTGGTTGCCAAGGGCTGGAAGAAGGGGATAATGGGGAGTGACTGCTACTGGTAACAGCATTTCTTTTTAGGTTGATTAAAATATCCTAAAATTAGATTTGGTGATGGTTGTACAACCTGTGAATATAGCAAACACCACTGGATTGCACACTTTAAGATGCTGGATTTTACGGTATGTGAAATACATCTATGTAAAGCTGTTATTTTAAAAAGAGGCAAAAAATTAGGGGTGCCTGGGTGGCTCAGTTGGTTGGGTGTCTGACTTCAGCTCAGGTCATGATCCTGTGGTTCTTGAGTTCGAACCCCGCATCAGGCTCTGTGCTGACAGCATGGAGTCTGATGCCTGCTTCGGATTCTGTGTCTCCCTCTCTCTCTGCCCTTACCCCACTCATGGTCTGTCTGTCTTTCTCTCAAAAATAAATAAACCTTAAAAAAATTTTTAAAGAACTGAAAAATTGAAAGAAACAGAAAAATATACATATATATACATACACACACACACATACAGTATCTTTCTTAACAATGTCTGACTTTTAAACACAACTGTGGGGTTTTTGTTGTTGTTGTTAATTGACATAGCGAAATGAAGGATTTCCAACTCTGATTAGGCAGTATTTTATTTTATAATTCAGCTTCCTTTATAGTTGGAAAACATCATTTCAACAGCCTCCTATAAGGGAAACCTCACTCTTGTCATTCGCCAGTCTTAAAGACATGAGGAAGGTGAATTACAGAATCAAACTATCTTTGGAAAATACTTCATTTGAATGGAATATGGAGAGAGAGATAAAGTGAAAAATATTTTTAAAGGGAGAGAGGACACATACATAAAGTAAATATGCCTCGGGAGCCATGAGGACTTTGAAGGGTCAGGATGGGCACCCATTTTCTTAGGACTGACTCATGTAAGTCCTTCCCACCTTTTCATTCAGCTCATCTCTCTTCAATGACATGTATCCTTCTAATGGATGTCTGCCCCCAAAGCCTCTTATTTTGATACTGTTTTTATTGAAACTGATTAATTATACCCTAGGCAACATTTTTTTCCTAAGCTTACATCCCTTTTTGTTTTTCTAAAACTTGGAAATCTGTACTATGAAATGTAAGGAACATTTTCCCGTTTCATTTGATCCAACACATGTACTTATTCCTTGTGAGATGTATGGTGTAAAGAGTAAGAGCAGAGCAGCAGAGCCAGACCTCCTGGGTTCTAATCCTGGCTGTGCTATTCATTAGCTCTAATTCTATAAACCCAAGGTAAGTCACTTGACCTCCCTGGAGGGTCAGGTTCCTCATCTTAAAATGGTAAAATAATAGTAACTTCCTTGCAAGCTGTTGAGGATTAAATGAATTAATATACATAAAGCACTTTGATCAGTACCATGTACATAATACAACATAAGCACAGCCTAAGAGTTAACTAATTCCTTAATAATGAAAACAGGAAAAATCTGCAGTCCCTTAATTTATTTACAGCTTGCACCAGGGTCAGCCTTATCTCAGCTGAGCATCTGGGCTGACAGAGTACAGGGCAAGGAGCTGGACTATTACCTGTGTTCCCTATGTCACCTACTCAACTGAAACCACTGAGTCACCTTTTGCTCTGTGGGTCCATATCAGAGAGAACAGATGTTGGGTCCATCACTAGAGAGAGAACAGTATGCAGCAAGGAAAGTCTGCACAGAAACTCATTTTAAATTCCCAATGTTCCTTTTCACTATCCATTTATTGCCTCTATTTTCTATTCTGTCTCTGCTCTGTAAGAGTCCTTTCTAAGTATTCCTCTAAAATTTTACATGGCTGTTAGTCACTCATTGCTATACTACTTGGGAATGGTTGCATGTAATAGAAGGGAGGAAACAATCTTAAAGAAATTGATCTAAAATCTTGAGTGTGTTTCAAAAAAAATGAAAATTTCTGTAATCTTCACAGTGATAAAATAATGTGTTCATTGTATTTGTAATGTTGATATCCACAATATTACCTCCTTATTTAAATGCAGAATGGTCTTAGTTTCCTGAATAGGAGGAAATGGAAAAAACGATGGATTAGAAAAAGAGTTCAACATTTTTTTTTTCTGAGCTAGCCTAGGGTCTGAAACAGAAGAAGGCTTGGGAAAGTACATTTGACCCTGGAACAACACAGGTTTGAACTCTGCGGGCCCACTTGTACACAGATTTTTTTTTTTCCCACAGTACTATAAGTGTATTTTCTCTTCCTTATGACTTTCTTAATAACATTTCCTTTTCTCTAGCTTACTTTATTGTAAGAGTACAGTATATAATACACCTAGCATACAAAATATATATGAATCAACTAATCAACTGTTAATGTTATCAGTAAGACTTCCAGTTGACAGTAGGCTATTAGTTATATGCAGATTTCTGACTGTGCAGGAGACTGGTACCCTTAATCTGGAGTTACTTAAGGGCTAACTATAAATAGCACCTTGGAAACTCCATTCCTTAGCTGCAACGTGGAACAGCTGCATAGGGTTGGTGTAGGTACCAAGAGAGGTCAAGACAAGCCATTCTCTACTCTTCTCTTTAGTTCCCAAGACAGGCTGTAGCCTTAGAATGCACACTCTATCCGACCACTTGCCACAATCTCCACTGCTATCATCCAGGCCCCCACCACCATCAGATCTCATGTAAGCTAATACTGCCTAACTAATTTCTCTGCTTCCATCCTTTCCTTGCTGTGTATTCTCAACTCATCAGCCGGCATGATTCTTTTACACCATAAATGAGGGGCACTGGGTGGCTCCACTTTGGCTCAGGTCATGATCTCAAGGTGCATGAGTTTGAGCCCCACATTGGGCTCTGTGCTGACAGCTTGGAGACTGGAGCCTGCATTGGATTCTGTATCTCCCTCTCTTTCTGCCCCTCCCCTACCTATGCTCTTTCTCGGTCTCTCAAAAATAAATAAATGTTAAAAAAAAATTAAAACATAAATGAGATCATGCCATTCTCTCATTCAAACCTTCCAACAACTTTCCATCATATCTAAAAATTCAGACCCCTTCACATGACCTATGAGGCCCAACACAATCTGCCTGCCAGCTAGCACTCCAATCTTATTTCCTACCACCCCTCCTTCCTCTACTGAGTTTGATCTGGCTACACTGCCCTCCTCTCTGTTTCTCAAACATACAAATGTGGTCCTGGTTTAAGTCTCTGCTCCAGTGCCAGCTCCTTGATGAGGCACATCCTCACCACCACAAACAATAACAGGCACATCCACTGAAACTCTTACACTTGTCTTATCACTATCTGATGTAAAGAGCATTTTGACTTGTTCATTTTCCATCCCTCCTACTAGAATGTAACTCCACGAAGGCAGGGTCTGTTATGTTCACTGTTGTAACTCCAGTGCCAAGAATAGGGAGCTCAGCAAGTATTTGTTGAATAAATGAATAAACAATCAGACGAGTCTCAGTGAAAGTGCTTAGAAAACTATGAAATATCATCAGCTCTTCAGATACAGCAATCATCTTAGTGCCCTTAGGGCTGAGCATCTAGTAATTCTGAAGGATGGATAGATGGATTTATGAATGAATGAAGTTATTGTGTTTAAATATAATCAGGTTAGGATTGAGCTATATATTTGAATAAAGACATGAGTAGCTATTACTAAAGGGTTTTAAAATTTCCTTTGGCTTTCCTATTATATATAAAAAAATTGTTCATCTCCATTTTTTTCAGCACTAAGTAGAGCACACCTTACACAATCAGTGTCCTTACTTAAAACAAGACAAATTGGGGGAAAGCACACCCATTAGATCTCATTCCCCGGGGGGCCAAAAGACTCACACCCTCAGACAAAGACCTATTAGGAAAGCAGAAAGGAGAGCAGACAAACACATGAGATTTGCAAAAGATAGGACAAAGGGTAATAGAATGTAATACTTGCCAGAGCTCCAATTCCCAGGATTCCCAAACATGCTGTTTTATGATCCATATTCTTTTATTGCATATTCTTAATATAAGCAATATATACCAGTAGAAGGGCAACATATGATTAAAACACTTTATGATATTAGGAATACTACCTTTTATCTAATCACTTTTTATACAACAAATACATTAATACACTGCCCCCTTCCTCTACCATAGAATATGGGGTAAGATGGACTTCAAGCTGTACTACAAAGCTGTAATCATCAAGAAAGTATGGTACTGGCACAAAAAAACAGACACTCAGATCAATGGAACAGAATAGAGAACCCAGAAATGGACCCACAAATGTACGGCCAACTGGTCTTTGACAAAGCAGGAAATAATATCCAATGGAATAAAGACAGGTCTTTTCAGCAAGTGGTGCTGGGAAAACTGGACAGCGACAAGCAGAAAAATGAACCTGGACCACTTTCTTACACCATACACAAAAATAAACTCAAAATGGATGAAAGACCTAAATGTAAGACAGGAAGCCATCAAAATCCTCGAGGAGAAAACAGGCAGCAACCTTTGTGACCTCGGCCACAGCAACTTCTTACTCAACACATCTCTAGAGGCAAGAGGAACAAAAGCAAAAATGAACTATTGGGACCTCATCAAAATAAAAAGCTTCTGCACAGCAAAGGAAACAATCAACAAAACTAAAAGGCAACCAGTGGAATGGGAAAAGATATTTGCAAACAACATACCAGATAAAGGCTTGGTATCCAAAATCTATAAAGAACTTATCAAACTCAACACCCAAAAAACAAATAATCCAGTGAAGAAACGGGCAAAAGACATGAATAGAACTTCTCCAAAGAAGACATCCAGATGGCCAACCGACACATCAAAAAATGCTCAACGTCACTCACCATCAGGGAAATACAAATCAAAACCACCATGAGATACCACCTCACAGCTGTCAGAATGGCTAACATTAACAACTCAGGCAACAACAGATGTTGGCGAGATATGGAGAAAGAGGATCTCTTTTGCACTGCTGGTGGGAATGCAAACTGATGCAGCCACTCTGGAAAACAATATGGAGGTTCCTCAAAAAATTAAAAATAGAGCTACTCTATGACCCAGCAATTGCACTACTAGGTATTTATCCAAGGGATACAGGTATGCTATTTTGAAGGGGCACATGCACCCCAATGTTTATAGCAGCACTATCAACAATAGCCAAAGTAGGGAAAGAGCCCAAATGTCGTCCATTAATGGACAAATGGATAAAGAAGATGTGGTATATATACACAATGGAGTATTACTCAGAAATCAAAAAGAGTGAAATCTTGCTATTTCCAACTACATGGATGGAACTAGAGGGTATTATGCTAAGCGAAATTAGTCAGAGAGAGACAAATACCATATGACTTCACTCATATGAGGACTTTAAGATACAAAATAGATGAACATAAGGGAAGGGAAGCAAAAATAATATAAAAACAGGGAGGGGGACATATTAAGAGAGTCTCATTAAGAGACTCTTAAATATGGAGAACAAACAGAGGTTTACTGGAGGAGTTGTGGAGGGGGAAAGGCTAAATGGGTAAGGGGCATTAAGGAATCTACTCCTGAAATCATTGTTGCACTATATGCTAACTAATTTGGATGCAAATTAAAAAAAAATAAATTTAAAAAGAAATGGAAGAAGAACTGAATGGAACTGATAACAAGTTAAAATATAGTAACATAAAATTTCTCAATGTGAATGTATGAGTGTGTCATGCACGTATATATATTTTAATTAATTTACCCGAAAAATAATATTAGGCTCTAATAAGAATTTTACTTTAAAAGTTGACATTATGTACCTCCAAACTTAAAGGTAAAGTATAAAATAAAACTAAGTATGTTTTCATTATACTTTCCTATTTAGATCAATATTAACCACTCAATTATTTAAAAAAAAAATTCCACATGAGCATATATGCTCTTTGAGGAGTATTAAGCATTATGTGAGGTCCAAAGATTAATAAGGCATTGTCCTTGCCCTAAACTGATTCAAAAATTGTTAAATATAATGTTGCTTAAGCATTCTCACCATACACACATACATAAAACATTATTTATGTTAGGGGATAGATGTGTTAATTATCTTGATCTTGGTAATCATTTCTCAGTGAATATGTATATCAAATTATCACATTGTATACTTTGTATCACATTATATACTTTGTCAATTATCCCTCAATAAAGTTGAGGGAAAATAGATGTAACCTTGAGGATGTATCCTAATATGTTTACACTATTGTTATAATTTACAACTATGTTGGAGCCATAATTATTATTTAGAGTGATTTTTCATTTCTAATTTTTATTATTTTTAAAGCATAATCTTCTTCTACTGAGGTAATAGTTACCACAAAGATTTCAAAACTCAAACTGGTTTTACAAAGATTTATATTTCCTTTCATTTAAAAAAAAAAAAAAAGTTGGGGGAAGAGGGGCACGAGATACATCCGTTCTGTCAAAGTCAGAGAAATAATTCTTTTCTGCATAATAAAGATTTTCTTTTAAAAGTCTGTTATATGCATAACATAAGGTATAGAGAAGCTGAATCACTATGTTGTACACCTGAAACCAATAGAACATGGTGTGTCAACTATATTCAAATAAAAAAAAAATTTTAAGTCTGTCATATGACAGAGTCAAATGCTGTTACTCTCTTCTAGCTTACAGACCAATAAAGCAATTAACATCATAATTTACAGACGCTAAAGTGTGACCCCTGTTCGTCTCACAGCTCCTGGATGGGATGGGTGTGCCCCCATCTCACCCTGGTTCCCGGGCCTGCCTTGCCAACCTCTCACTGTTCTGTGAGCTCTTGTTCTCACTCACCTTAAAATGGATACGGAAAAGATCTGTGGATTCAAGAACACCCCAGAAGAACCTGAAGTATAATTTTGAATTAATCTCTTAGATTGTCTCCTTGAGTTTAATTTGAAACAAATTCTTCAGGAATGCCAGATATTTATTTATATTAACAACTGAAATGGACTAAGATATATATTTCCAAATATTGGATTCCTGAGATTTCTTAACTGGACATTAACAGAAATAACCACAGTCTATTATAATCAGCTATGCCATTAAAAAAAGAAAAAGAAATTAATGAATTCATACATGTATCATAAGCAAAAATGCTATCTGACTGTAGGAATTAGATTTTAATTAATGGACCCTTTATCAAGTTTATAAGTAAAGTTGACTTCTTAAAAATAGTTTCCTGTTTAGAGTCCTACTTTCCACACAGAGGAAAAGAAGGCTTAGAATGATTTCAATTTTCAAATGCTGAGTAATGTGGAATATTTTCTAAGTATTCTTTATTTTACTATTTAAGAATTTGTTATTTTTGACGAGAATCATCACTTGCCAATCCTACTGCGGCTTTCTTTCTTTCTTTTTAGTACACTGGCATGCTTTGAGAAAGGGGAAAAAAAAGCAATTCTGTGCCTGAAAAATATCACACAGCCATTTGCTGTACCTTAATTTTTTTAACACAAAAAAGCCCCACACATTTTAATTAGGATGGCATTTTATGCATTTCCTTGATCCTAATTAGTGGTTCAAATAAAATATCATAATAGTTACTAAACCTGGGATCTAAGCCTCCTTACCCCTCTCAGCCAGTACTGAAGAGTCCGTATTCACCAGCATCAAGCCTCTTTCATGAGGACAATGGCAACAAGAAATCTTCAACAAGTGCTGGCCTGACCCCCTTTCTTTTTCTACGATCCAGCTGAGCAGCAAAAACTGCTTGAAATTCAGCAATCACATTTCTCACTGTTCCAGAATGACCTATTTCGCACTAGAATGAACCAGTGAATTCATACATATAAATAACTATCTGCAGACACTGCTTTTCAAAATACGAACAGGAATAGCCAAAAAAGGGGGAGCAGCAGTTAAAAACGAAGGTTTGACTGAATGGCTACTTTTCGACTGTTTGATATGACAATTAGAAACAAAGCAGGTCTGCAGAACTTAGATGTCAATGTTGTATTTAAACTCTTTGAAATTATCAATACATAATATCCATGACAGTACTAGCTAAACCAAGTTAGATTTTTTCTTAAAACATGTATTATCATATTCCTAGTGTGTATTTATTTAAACTGTCTTTTCTAGAGAACTAAGAAATAAACAAGTTAACATTTCTGAGCAGAATATGCTTCTAAAGGATTTGCAGCATCCTTCATCCACAAGCATTTATTGAGTGCTACTCTGTGCAAGATCTAATTATATGTTACATCCAGCAATCACAAAGTGTTCTAAGACCTTCTGATCTCTCAGGAAGAGTCTTCCCCATTCTCATAATCATTCAGTCAATGTATAAAATCATACACGCCAGCTTTCTCCACTAGGCTATGGGATCATGCTTTATTCATTTCTGCATTCTCTGTGACTGACAAAATCCGATCACATAATGAACTCTCAATGAATATTTGCCAAATGGATTGATTACTTAGTCCCAGCTCTTCAGTTTACAGAAGGTCAGGCATTGTTCATGGAGAAACCACTGCACGACTCATGTTACAGTTTTGTGTCACAAATTCATAAGGTCCTAAAACCTATCTTGAACTGACTAAAAATTCTGACTTCAGGCTTCTGATCAGATGATCAAAAATCTTAAATAAATTAAATTCATGTTAAATATTTTTAAATGTTATAACAATAAAGTTTCAGTGGATTCTGTAACTTCTGCTTCTAGCCATGATGAGAAAAGGAACCAGATTTACCCTCCTACCTCAGAAAACCACTACGCTAGACAACATATATAAACAAACAAACAAACAAACAAACAAACAAACAAAACTGGTATTCATACATTAAACAGGCAATGCAGGACAGTGATCTCTGAGAGAAGGGAAAGAAAACAGGTAAGCCCTACACGTAAAACACTCCTGCCTAGAGAGTTTCCAGCATGATGCATGGGGCAGGAGATCCCACACAGAGCACAACAGCAGTGCTCAGTTCAGGAGACAGAGTTCAGAGTTGTGAAACACCAAGGTGGCCAGAGTCTGCTGGACAGAGTGCCATAAAGGAAGAAGCTGTGTAAAAAGAGCAAATGAGCAAGCTCTGGAAATATACACAGGAGTCTGGTCAAGTATTTGTATGAGTACTGGTCTGACTGTGCATAAAAGAAAGCTACTGAGGCTAGAGAAAGAATCATCATTAAGAAGCAACTGGGACAATCTCTGGAGCTCACAAAGGCCTGGAAATATTTGAGTTTTCCAAGAGCCAGGATAGAAAGAGCTCCTAATCTATATATAGGGCATCAAGTCAAGGCCTCAGAAGGGCAATGCCTCACTGCTGTAGCCAAAATTTCCCTTGGCTAACGGTTGTTCTGGATGCACCTAACAAAGCTTAAAAGCAAGCCACAAATGATCAAACTGTGTCCAAGTAACTTAATTGCATCCCAGGACAAAATCCAGAAATATTTAAAGGAATACAAAAAATCTAGTACTCGACAAATTCATATTCACGATGTCCGGCATCCAATCAAAATTACTAGTCATGAAAAGAAACAACAAAATATATCCCATAACCCAAGAGAACAATCAATCAACAGAAATAGACAAAGAAATGACATAGATGATAGCATTAGTGAAGAAGGATATTTAATCAGCGTTATAAATGTATCATTGCTCAGAAAGGAGAAGAGAAGCATCAGCATGAAAGAACTGAAAAATGTAAAAAAAGATCCAAACTGAACTTCTGGAGGTAAAATAATATGCTGATATGCTTTAAGGTCAAAATATTCTACATTTTAAAAATTTCATATTTTCATAAATCTTTAACTTCTTCCTCTGATTTCCTCTGATATTTGAACTCTAAAATAAGGGTAAAGTAGGGGTATGTCACAGCCCGTTGGTTCCAAACTTTCTCTTAATCTGATATTCATAGTCTTAATCATTCTTTCTAATATTTCTCGTCATTGCACCCCCATTTGCAAGTAAATAGTTACTCTTCTAAAATTACATAGCATACAGTAATCCAGTTGAATGCGATCTAGATTTTCTTAATACCTCACCCTCTCTTTCTCATACCTTCACTCTAATCTAGATCTCTATCCTCCAGATGTGTTGGTGTCATAGAGGAGGTGTGGGTAGGACATCAGGAGACATGTACTCCCATCTGGTCTCTGCCTCTGTCTGAAGACTTCAAGAGCATATGCCTAATGTGGCCGGATCTCAGTCTCTTTACCTGAGAAGATAATCTTTGATTTTAAGATTAAGACCTTAATATTGTCTTGGTGCGCCTGGGTGGCTCAGTTGGTTGAGTGTCTAGACTCTTGTTTTTGGCTCAGGTCATGACCCCAGGGTCATGGAATCAAGCCCCACAATGGGCTCTGCACTAAGTGTGGATCTCATTTAAGATTTCTCTCCCTCTGCCCCTCTACCCTGCTCATGCACTCTCTCTCTCTCTCTCTCTCTCTCTCTCTCTCTCTCTCTCTCTCTATATATATATATATATATATATATATATATATATATAAAGAAAAAAAACCCAAAAACTTAATATTGTTTTCATCAGCAATTTTAAATACTTTGCAGTCACTGAGTCCCTTAGGCTAAATAAGCAAGACACATATATGCCATCCTACTCTTGGAATGGGTGTATTGGAGAAGAAGCACAGGAGAAGGGATGAGACAAATCCCTTCTCACATATTCCATCCCTTCTAGTTCTGGTTACCTATATTTAAAACTATGGATTATCTCCACTAGTCACCTCCAATGTCAGACTTATTCACTCATTCATTTACACGCACTTACTGAGTATCTGCTATATGCCAGCTATTGGGTGAGGCAATGGGATATAATGGTGTGTATGATAGCATGACTGTCCTTTACAAGGTTGTAGATGAAGGAGGAAAGATGGGAAGGATGGAGAGGAACAACATACCATCTTTTATTAGAGTAGGGGTGATTGAGTGTTTATTAGTATCAAATTAGTATGCTATATCACTCTGATAATCAGAAAAATATTGCTGCATTGCCCTAATCTAGGTCCCATATATAGGCCAGTTTATTCCTAATATAGTCAAAATTTAAACAATGAGTATTTGTTACTAATAGTCATAGTAGTTTTAAAATGACTAAAGCTGGTATCTGTGAATATAGAACGAAGTCATTTAACCATTGCAGATAACATAAAATCATGTGTTGGGAAAATTCTACCTTCTTAAATTTGGCTTTGAATACATAAAGAATGAGAGGAATTATGAACAGGGTAATATATATGAATCAATCCAGTAAGTAATAAATACTGGCACATGGAAAGAAAAAAATAATTCTGCAATGTCTTTCTCAGAGGCAGGAAAACTACTAAGGGACTCTCAAGCAGACACCAAAACACCATCAAAAATGGATGAGTCTCTGAGAAATATCCCCTTACAAGTGAACACACCTCACATTAAAATAATCCAATTTTAGGGACGCCTATTTTAAAATCATCCTTTCTTGTTTGTTAAAAAGAAAAACACAGGCCCAAAGACATCACTTAGGTTAAGGTCCCAAGTCAGTAAACCAAGACTTAATTTCCTGGTCAGCACCAGGAAATTTACTGATAAACCGCCTCTGTTCCCCTTAGGAGGGCGACCTTGTCTAAAACAATGGATGCTTTGCTCATAATTTCCTTTTCTCTGCTCCCTCTCTACCTTTAAAAACCTTTCCTTTTCTGTAGCCCTTTGGAATTCTCCTCTGCTTGCTAGATGGTATACTGCCGCATTCATGAATCAATTAGTAAAGCTGATTTGATCTTTAAAACTTACTCAGTTGAATTTTTGTTAACATTGAGAAACTGAAAAGTCTGTCCCCAGAATCTCTCTCCACACTATGTCCTTCTGCCTTGAGATAACTCCTGAAGACTACACCTGAAATAAGCAAGCTAGGGATGTAGCTGTGTAAGCTATTCTTCACAAAACTGGTTTTTCAAAAGAAAAAGTAAACAGAATTAAGGCACAAATAATTATGAAACATCGTTTAAATTTCTTCCATTTCTTTTAGAATTTGTGCATAGGGAAGAACCTTCTAATACTTTTGTAAATTATTTAAACAATAATCCTTTACATTCTTTCAGTTATAGAAAAAGAATTGTGGCAACAACTCTTTGGATTACACGATAGTGTTATACATGAAGGTCATAAAGCTGACCTTGATCATCATTATCCATAATAAAAAAACTAGAAAACACCCTCCCTCAAAACAGTTTATATGCCACTTTGTGATTATAACATGTATAGATTGTATATACTCCAACTCCTAGAACTTCCCAATTGTTTATAGATTTATTGTGCATGGTAACGATGTGTTTACTCTTAAAATACTTTTGATTTGTTAGTGTCTTAGTGAATTCATTTCATTCAATCCCCTATAAGTTGTTGTCTCTGGCTTCCAAATTACTATAAATTCAGTATGACATCAAGCATAAATCATCATTTATATTAATTGAGTGTTATTATTATTGAAAGACAATTAGGTACACATCACTAAATGTCTGATTGAAACAAATTAGGCAAGAAAATAATTTTATAGACAATAATGAGGAATAAAGTTGTTGTATGTTCAGTAGCCCCACATTCTTTGTTTGTGATGGTGTAGGATATCAAGTGACTTTTATATTCGTATCTGTGGACATTTGTTTTTCAAACTATGTATATCAGAAAGACATTCAAATGGGCAAATTTTACCCTGATACTGAATGGAGCACACAAATGCTTGGCACATTGCAAAATGTTTCAAGCTTGGTTGACTTTTAAATGCCTGAAAAGGGAATTAGAGATAGGCCACTGAATGCTAATCACACTGCTGCATCTACTCACCACAATTTAAATTCTTAGGGTGAACATATTTATCATTGACTTGTGATGCTACATCATTTTTTAATATTGCTCTCAAGCTGCTGGATAGAATTTCATGTCCTAAGTCCAGAGAACCAAGGTAAATGACAAACATGTTGCAGATTTCTTTTCTTATCTGGAATATTAATAGAGTGCCTCTAATCCTATATAAAAATGCAGTCTGAAAAACGCAGCCATTTCAATATGGTATGCACTCTTTTCACTGTATACAAGATCACAGTCCCCAAGCAATTTTCTAAAAGAATGCATCAATCACACGACAATTGGGCAAATTCAAGACATATTAGAAAAAACTGAGGAATAATCGTTAGGAAATATACGTGCAGGTGCAATAATCTGATAGAACAGTAAGTATTCAAGTTATGCAAACAAAACTATTTGCCCCTTCCAAGAACCCATGGTAAAATCAGAAAGTTCTTACTAGTGGGGAAACAAAACAAAAACAGGAAAAACATGGGCTTTTATTCATTGGATTTTTTAACGTTTATTTATTTTTGAGAGATAGTGAAAGAGAGACAGAGATAGAGCGCACAAGCGGGGTAGGGGCAAAGAGACAGACAGACAGACAGACAGAAAGAATCTGAAGGAGGCTCCAGCCTTGGAGCTGTCAGCACAGAGCCCGACACAGGGCTCAAATCCACAAACTGTGAGATCATGACCTGAGCAAATGTCGGATACTTAACCAGACTGAGCCACCCAGGCACCCCTCATTGATTTTTAAACTAAGTTTTTTACATGTGAAAATTTAATATATATTCATGCTGATTCTGGTATATAAAATGTCTTTATAGTAAATTAAATTTTTTTCTTTAAAATGCACATACCATCACATACATAAACATTAATCCTTAACTTCTATACTGCCTCACTTTTTAGACTTGTTTTTTGGTATAGCTCATAGGCTCACTTCATTACAAGAAGAGTGTGGTGGGGACTAGGGCAAACTGGAAAGCACAGGCCCATCCATCCAGAGGTGGTAATGAATATTCAGCTCAAGTTGCGTGGGGAGAAGTGGGAATGCAGATATGGTATTTCCACGTCTTCTAATTTTTAGGAAAAAAGAAAAGAATTTAAATCTCTCAATTTTTAAATTATTGCAACTATTTCAAAATTGAAAACGTTATTTCTCTGAGTAGTTCTAGAAAATGACCACATACATAGACCACGTTAGTAGTAAGCAACTGAGCAAGAAGAAAAGGAACAAGAATTGGAGCCATCAGAAATGAAAGAGAAGGTGGGGTGCCTAGTTGGCTCAGTGGGTTAAGCATCCGACTTCCACCCACATCGTGGTCTTGCAGTTTGTGGGTTTGAGACCTTACATTGGGCTCAATGCTGTCAGCACAGAGCCCACTTCAGATCATCTGTCCCCCTTTCTCTCTCTGCCCCCTCTCTCTCTCTCTCTCTCTCTCAAAAAAAAAAAAAAATTAAAAACAGGAAATGAAAGAAAAAAAAATCCAAAATACTGCCTCATTTGGACCCTGTCCTCAGTCAGGTAAGACTAAGTTTAAAAAGTTTAAAAAGCTGACATAAGGGGCACCTGGGTGGCTCAGTGGGTTGAGGGTCTGACTTCGGCTCAGGTCATGATCTCGCAGTTGATGAGTTTGAGCCCTGCACTGGGCTCTGTGCCAACAGCTCAGAGCCTGGAGTCTGCTTCAGATTCTGTCTCCCTCACTCTCTCTCTGCCCCTCCCCTGCTCATGCTTTGTCTCTGTCTCAAAAATAAACATTAAAAAAAAAAAAAAAAAACAAGCTGACATGACCAAGGCTCAAAGGGATTAAAATAAACACAATCACACCGAAATTAAATAACATAACACAGTTTGGCCACTTTCCATGACTGTTTTTTGTTTCTTTGTTTTTGAGCTATATAAACATAGTTTTACAAATATCTTTTCCCATTCCATTGGTTGCCTTTTAGTTTTGTTGATTGTTTCCTTTGCAGTGCAGAAGCTTTTATCTTGATAAGGTGTCAATAGTTCATTTTTGCTTTTTAATTCCCTTGCCTTTAGAGATGTGTCGAGTAAGAAATTGCCATGGCTGAGGTCAGAAGGTTTTTTCCTGCTTTCTCCTCTAGGGTTTTGATGGTTTCCTGTCTCACATTCAGATCCTTCATCCATTTAGAGTTTATTTTTGAGAATGGTGTAAGAAAGTGGTCTAGTTTCAACCTTCTCCATGTTGCTGTTCAGTTCTCCCAGTACCATTTGTTAAAGAGACTGTCTTTTTTCCATTGGATATTCTTTCCTGCTTTGTCAAAGATTAGTTGACCATCCATTTGTGGGTCCAATTCTAGAGTCTCTATTCTATTCCATTGGTCTATGTATCTGTTTTTGTGCCAATACCACACTACACTGATGATTACAGCTTTGTAGTAGAGGCTAAAGTCTGGGATTGTGATGACTCCCGCTTTGGTTTTCTTCTTCAATATTACTTTGGCTGTTCGGGGTCTTTTGTGGTTACATACAAATTTTAGGATTGCTTGTTCTAGCTTTGGGAAGAATGCTGGTGCAATTTTGATTTGGATTGCACTGAATGTGTAGATTGCTTTGGGTAGTGACATTTTAACAATATTTATTCTTCCAATCCATGAGCATGGAATGTTTTTCCATTTCTTTGTATCTTCTTCAATTTCCTTCATAAGCTTTCTATAGTTTTCAGCATACAGATCTTTTACATCTTTGGTTAGATTTATTCCTAGGTATTTTATGATTCTTGGTGCAATTGTGAATGGGATCAGTTTTTTTATTCTCTTTCTGTTGCTTCATTATTGGTGTATAAAAATGCAACTGACAAATGACATATTGGATAAAGGGTTAGTATCCAAAATCTATAAAGAACTCACCAAACTCCACACCCAAAAAACAAATAATCCAGTGAAGAAATGGGCAGAAAATATTTCTCTAAAGAAGACATCCAGATGGCCAACAGGCACATGAAAAGATGCTCAATGTCACTCCTCATCAGGGAAATACAAATCAAAACCACACCGAGATACCACCTCATGCTGGTCAGAGTGGCTAAAATGAACAAATCAGGAGACTATAGATGCTGGCGAGGATGTGAAGAAACGGGAACCCTCTTGCACTGTTGGTGGGAATGCAAACTGGTGCAGCCACTCTGGAAAACAGTGTGGAGGTTCCTCAAAAAATTAAAAATAGATCCGCCCTATGACCCAGCAATAGCACTGCTAGGAATTTACCCAAGGGATACAGGAGTGCTGATGCATAGGGGCACTTGTATCCCAATATTTATAGCAGCACTTTCAATAATAGCCAAATTATGGAAAGAGCCTACATGTCTACCAACTGACAAATGGATAAAGAAGATGTGGTTTATATATACAATGGAATACTACTTGGCAATGAGAAAAAATGAAATCTAGCCATTTGTAGCAACGTGGATGGAACTGGAGAGTATTATGCTAAGTGAAATAAATAAGTCAGACAGAGGGGCGCCTGGGTGGCTCAGTCGGTTAAGCGGCCGACTTCGGCTCAGGTCATGATCTTGCGGTCCGTGAGTTCGAGCCCCGCGTCAGGCTCTGTGCTGACAGCTCAGAGCCTGAAGCCTGTTTCAGATTCTGTGTCTGCCTCGCCCTGACCCTCCCCGTTCATGCTTTGCCTCTCTCTGTCTCAAAAATAAATAAACATTAAAAAAAAAAATTAAAAAAAAATAAGTCAGACAGAGAAACACAGATACCATATGTTTTTACTCATGTGTGGACCCTGAGAAACTTAACAGAAGATCATGGGGAAGGGGGAGGGGGAAAAAGTTACAGAGGGGGGAAAAAGTTACAGAGAGGGAAGGAGGCAAACCATAAGAGACTCTTAAATACTGAGAACAAACTGAGGGTTGATGGGGGGTGGGAGAGAGGGGAAAGTGGATGATGGGCATTGAGGAGGGCACCTGTTGGGATGAGCACTGGATGTTGTATGGAAACCAATTTGACAATAAATTATATTTTAAAAATAAACAAATAAATAAATAAATAAATAAACAAACATCGGTTTGTTTAGAAATTTTACTAAAATGGTCCTGGCTTGAAAAAAGATAGAACAAGAATTTTGAAATAAAGAGGACTGTGAATAAAATCTCCTTTGAAGGAATGTAGTGAACCAGAAAGAAAACAGAAAGAAGAAAGAGAAGTCCTAAAGTCAAGGAAGCACACAGTGTGGGAGGTGGGAAGGCCTGCAGCCGGACAGCAATAAAATGACTCCAGAAGGCAGCTCTATGAGAAAGACGGGGAAGCAAAATAGGAAGCAAGTGAGAACTAAGCCAGATCATGAGAGATTACCAGCAAGCCGCAAGGGGGTAAAGAATATCAGCAATTCGACTAGGTAATTAACAACAGTAGAAGAGGTTAAAATAAAGAATAAGGGATGAAGGATGCATAACGCCATTTTACAGAAGAAGTTATGGGCACAAAAAAATCTCATCACTCTGTTCAAGCAGCTTAGAGAGATCCATCCTGCAATGAACACCCAGGTTTTTCATTTCCAGTTAGGCCAACAACCCTGAATCCTTAGCTTCAGCAAGGCTGAGACACTTACTCTTTCACATATTTCATCATGTATGAGACTCTACAACCCCAAAAAGAGAAGGGACACATACAAAAATCATGAGGTAGATCAAAACAATTTTAAAAATCATACTTTTGTTAGGGTTAGGAATGTTTTGTTTGATAGTTAGGGTGTCTGAAACATTTAAGGGATTCTGACATCTTAGGAAAGCTGTCATTTTAGGCTTGTGACTTTTATTTAAAATACTTAAGAGAAGTTGACTAATGGTAAACTTGAGATTTTCATTAGAAATATTTAAGGATAGTTTGACTAAGTTTATACACAGTGTTTGAAAAACTAATTGACTGACATATACGTTAAGCTTTCAATTTGTAAATTGTATTTAAGGGCTCAGGAAGATTTCTGGAAGATCTCTAAGGCTATCTTGCTAGAAGTTTAAAATGCTTGAGAAAATTAAGTATATTAGAGGTTAAAGTTTGAAATGTTTACAGGAATTTAATTAATCAAGTTTAAAAATGGTGTAAAATGTTTAGAATTTGTCAAACTTATAAGCTAATTAATTGATCATTAATCAAGGAACACATGAAAGTGAGTATTTAAATCTAAACTAAAATTACTAAGTTTTCTTTTTTTTAGTAAGTCTTATTTATTTAAGTAGCTCTATACCCAACGTGGGGTTTGAACTCATGACCCCGAGATCAAGAGTCATAAGTTCTTCCAAGTGAGCCAGGTAGGCACCCCTAAAATTACTAAATTTTAAAATGACAAGATTAAAAAAAATTTTTAACGTTTATTTATTTTTGAGAGACAGAGACAGAGAGACAGAGTGTGAGTGGGGGAAGGGGCAGAGAGAGAGGGAGACACAGAATCTGAAGCAGGCTCCAGCCTCTGAGCTATCAGCACAGAGACCGACACAGGGGCTTGAACTCATGGACCACGGAGATCATGACCTGAGCCAAAGTCAGACGCTTAACTGACTGAGCCACCCAGGCACCCCTAAAATGACAAGGTGTTTAAATTGAGCTTAAAGGCTTATAAAACTTAAGATTTCAAACTTAAAAAAATGAATAATAATTAAAAATGCAAGGAATATGAGTTTTCCTTTCAAATATAAGAGACTCTAAAAGATTAAAAGCCCAAATGACTGTATGAAGATGACATTAATTTCCCCAATCAAGCGATAAGCATTTTTTTCAATACCTTGAGATATCAATACTTAATGCATGAAGAGAAAGGCCTGTTGCTTAAAATGAGAAAAGCTCAGGGGGCACCTGAGTGGCTCAGTTGGTTAAGTGTCTGCAGCTCAGGTCATGATCTCACAGTTCATGGGTTCAAGCCCCGTGTTAGTCTCTGTGCTGACAGCTCAGAGCCTAGAGCCTGCTTCAAATTCTGTGTCTCCCTCTCTCTGTGCCCCCTCCCCCACTCACTCTCTATCTCTCTCTCAAAAATAAACATTTTTTAAAAAAAGAAAGAGAAGCTCAGGAAGAAGCTATCAACTGTCTCCCTTCCCCTAGAAATTTCTAGTGTACATTCTTAAAGGTTTTAAGAAGTCCTGGAATAAAGTAATGTTTCACTTTTGCTTTTTTCAACGTGAAAGTTCATTTAATGCATTTTAACATCTTGCAGAATTGCAGAAGGTGCTCCACGGAACAGAGTTTGGGAAACCCTATACTAGATAGTTGTGAAAAACTCCTTCAAGGATTCTTTGTCAGAATACTGGAACCATAAGGAATCAAAGAGCAGTTATAGGAGATCAAGGTTTCCATTATTTGGTACTATCACACAACAGTTGGCAGGTAGGTTGCCTTAATGAAATGGGATAATGTTCATATATTTATTGTCAGGGTCCACAACCAGTGTTTGTGCTTTCCTGAGTATTATACATGAGCCTTCTCTTTTCTTTAAGCCCCATCCATATGCTTGATTTTCATTATCATCTACATCTTGGTGGCTTCAAAATCTTTATCGTCAGTTTGACTTCCATCTTTGGATTGGGATGAAACTTTTTAGGTATTCCTAAGGGACATCTCTAGTCCCTCAAGCCTTCATATCACTAAGACTTGGAACACTCGTAATGACTCTCAAATTTATCCTTTCCTTTCCATTCTGCTTTTTACTACTGATGTTCAGGATGTCTACAATTTCTCCTGGACCTCGGCAATAGTCTTCTATCACGTCTCCCTGCTTCTGACTGCCCTCTAATCTACTTTATAGAACTCTTTGGCTTTTTGGTACATTCAATGCCTCCCCATAATCTATACACAATAATTTTTTAAATTCTCAGTATGATACCACTATCCCTCATGCTCTGTCTCCTGTTTACCTACTTAGACTTTCCTCTCATTATGACCGCCACACATAACCCTGTGTTCTGGACACTTGCAACTTCTTATACTCCCTAGTATCTGCCATGTCCCTCCAAATCTCTAAATGTTTTCACAGGAGGCTTTCTCTGTTTGGAGTGCCCTTACTATTATTCCTTCTTCCAAAAAACTCCTACCTCATTCATTAAGACTCAAGTGAAATGTCTCCTCCTCAGGGAGCCTCCCCTGCCCTTTGCATACTTCCCAGTCTGGGCTAATTCACTGCACTTTATTCAAATATGTAAAAGGCACTCATTTCAAACTGCTGCAATTATTTGCTTTACATCACTTCCTTGCCCACTAAGACTGAGGTGGCATGGATTATTTTCTAGGTATTTAAAATATGTTTTTAATTATCTAGTACACTACCTACATTGAGTCAGTATCTCTAAAACAAGTTTTTAAAATCCTAAGTTTGCAATGTGATCATTTCCTTCTTTGCCTTGTTCTAATAACCCTCTTCGAAACTCGAGCAGAAATCCTTACCTCCCATCCTCCATCTATTCCCTCAACTGATTTTCTTTCCTTCCCTTCTAGTCCTTTCCCCTCCCCTCTCTTCTCTTTTCTTTTCTTTTCTTTTCTTTTCCTGGCCAATAATAAATCGTAAATGTCTCCTTCTGTCTTCTACAACTAAAGCACAAAATATACTAAAGTTTCAAATACCTTAGTTTTCATGTGGGTCTCTCTTGGTCAGAAATCCTTATGCCTGAAGGATATGAGAATCTGGAGGTCCTGTGCTGACTCTGCAGACAGTGTCAGAGACCTCAGTCTCTCTTCCCTTAAGGAGAAAACTGATTCAATTCAACAAATATTTACTGAACAACCACTAAGTAGAAGTTACTCTTAGGAGAGATGCAGCTCCAGCTAAGAAGACACAATTTACCCTACCGGCCAAAAACTACTCATGACAGCTAGCCTTCCATTCTTTTGGACCCTACTGAAATATTCTAGGACTTCTAGTAAAATTTACTATCTACAAGAAACCTTTCCTAGTCACCTTCTCTCTGTGATGTGTCCTTTGTGTTTAAATATAACTTAGGAATTTGGTTAGATCACAGTATGTACGATTTGATTCATTCATATGTTTTCTTCCATTCATTTCTCAATTTCTCTGTATCTCTAGGTTTTTCTTGCCTCAGGAACAGAAACATTGTTTCCTGTTATATTTTTGTTGTCACAGATAGAACCTAGTATAGTGCTCTGCATACATTATAAACTCAAAGAACACATGTGTTCTAAAAGGCAATATTCCAGGATTATGATTTTCATGTATTAATATCGTTCATCTAACAACTCACTGGGTTAACATCCCTTTTGTTAATCAAGTTACTATAAAGTCAGGCTCAGATAAAAGCAAAAGATGTCCATACCTTATTAAAAATACAAATAAATGTGAAAGAATGTGACATTCCAATAGCCTCTTATCACTCTTGTTAAGTGCTCAGGGTGAGGACTGAGCAGGGTCAGATGGGAAGCTCCTACCTGACCCTGGCATGGATAATCATGTCCTGAGGTTGTGCAAGGGGAATGCCACTAGTCCCAAGTCAACAAGCTCATTCTATTCATAGCCTGGAATAAATTAGGCACTTCAGGGAATGGAAACTGCTATTCTCCCCAGGAGGAACCAGGGCTATATGAGCAGGTCAGAGTACCTGCCTTGGGCATGTCAGGTGCCCAGCCAGCTGTGAAGTTCTTCCTAGCCTTGCTCAGTTGGAAGCAGCATAATAGGGCCCATTGTTAACACTGTGAAAATCAGGAGCCTCAACTTTGGAAAGAATGTGTTTTCCATCTCTCCAAAACTCAATGAAGAAAGTTCTGGAATGTAGACCTTAAGGATTAATAAAATTGTAGCATTCATATTTTTGCCAGAAAATTAAATAAGTACATCTAGTACTCTAATGAGGAGTTGGCTGTATAGTAACTTGTTAACACGCATTAGATATTTTGCAGAAGTTTCTATGTAATGAGAATACAAGCCAGTATGGTTGACTCATTTTGATATTTATTTGTCCCCTTACATCATAACAAGAACAGCAATTCCTGATCATTTCTCCACATTTTCAAATAATTCCAGAGAACCAGATTTTAAAAAGATTACCCTGTGTAGATTTCCGTGGTATAGAACTTTACAAAATAGAGAAGGTGGCTGTGGAAATAGTGGTATCTGATGAGCCATCCACTGGCTCCAGGGCACTGCCTGATCAGGCCCTGGCATTAGCCTTGCTCCATATGGTGCATTCACCATTGAAATGCTATAGTGTTAACATATGCTGCATTTGTGCTATTCGTGTTGCCTTTACAATTAACATTCATCTACCCTTCATCCCATTCCAAAAGCAAGGTGCTAAAGAGAAACTGACTTGAGAGAAGTAACTTATCTTTACTAGGAGGAACACAAATTCCCTGTGGGGCCGAAAATTCCCCAATCCCAGCTCCTGGGCCTACTGGAACAAAGAGGATGGTCCACGGGCTAAATAAAACTATTTTAAATCAGGTAGCAGGAACCACTTATTCAAACTTGATGAAAACAGTGGCTCATGTCAAGATGGAAGTTCTATGAACAATCCCATTGTGGTTAATCTCCCCTTTGTAAGAGACACTGCATACAATATCTAAGGTATTTTATGGAAGAGAATAAAAAATCATTTGAACTACATAACACAGGTAAAGAAGAACTCAGTGACCTGAATATGTATCTGGATGTTATCAACAATTATGACCATGAAAAAAAAATGTGTTAGTTTAATTCTGACCCAAAACTTTCACTGATGTATCCTACAGCCTAGAATAGTTCAAATTTTAACTTGTTGATTGATTGAATGAATGGGTCTATCCTTACCACCATGATTATTATGTTCTTTGTATTAGTCAAAAGCTCAAAAGGATAAAGGGGTTTCAGATTTAGTCTGTCACTTTACATACTTTCCAAGTAAATAGGCTACAACATTAATAAAATTTTAATGTTTTTTGGCAATGGAATATATAAAGTGATAATAGATAGACACACATGTATACTCCCCACATAAACAAAGGCTTGACAAAAACAGAAAAGAAGAAAAGAAATATTTCTAACTCATATGAATGAGGCTATGCATATTTTAATGTATAACTGTTCATTATACAAAAGGAAAAGGCTACATAAATCTAATGCATACAAAAATGTGGTTACAATTTAAATGTTTTCTTCATGTTATTTTTAAAGTCCCTGAAAAGTAACACTTTATTACTACTACCCTTGGTATTATGATAATTCAGCCTAAACATTTTAAATTATTTTGGATAAGTAATACTCTAATTCCATGCACTGGAAGAGAGTGGAATCAAATTAATAAATAGTAAAAACATCTGTGAAAGTATTAAAATACTATTTTCTAAATTACAAGCCAAATGTTGACACTATATTGGGCCTTCAGAACGAAAATACCAACAACAGCAACAGCAAACTCTTTTGAAGAACTTATTATGTACCGGATAAGTAGTATCTATGCTATATATAATTTTTTATATAATTTGTATAACATAAAATAAAATACCAAGTTATATATAATACATATATATATGCATATGCATATTCATACGCATGTACATGCATAAATATATATATTTGGTCCTCATAAAAATCCTATGAAGTATATACCATCATTTCCTCCATTTTAAACATGAGGAAACTGAAGCACACAGAGGTTAAGTAATTTGTTAATAAGTCACAAAGCTAATAAATAACAGAGCCAGTATTTAAGTTCAGACAGTCTGGCTCCTGAGTTCATAATATAAATCACTACGCCGTATTTCACAAAGCAATGATTTTAATTTTGGGGGAAGGTATCATAAATTAAGTACATTGTTAGAATATGTAAAGTTAAATATTTGTAATATCTTCTAATAATTCCACTAATGAATTGCCCTTAAAATGTGGACCTAACCTTTATTACCACAAACAGGAGGTACACACATACAGGAGGCAAGAAACAAATAACCTCTAAGGACAAATATCTAAAACTAAAAAATCAACATTATAGGACTTTAGAACTATATGCCAATTTTGTATTCCTACAGAAACAAGGCCTTTGAGTAACATATACTCAAAGTCAGTGAGGCGAACGCAAATGACTCTCAATAGTGTCTGCTGCATTATTTGTCAGCAAAAGGCTTTACAGAAAATGCCCACGAGGAGCTGCTCAGAGAGCATTGCCCGGCTTCTTCCCGTGGTGTGTTCTCATTCCTACGGCATTTCGGAAAAGTACGTGCAAGAAGACAGCATGCTCCCACGGTTACCCCCTGATTATTGGTGGGGCTCACACATTCAATAGTCCAACATTTAGTTCACGAGAGCATCTGCTTTTGATACGGCCAACACACGACCTTAACCTGGGCTGAGGGATGCAAACATTATTATTTCTCATCTCTAGCCTGACTTTTACTCCTTATTCCTTAGCTGCATAGATTTCCTACTTTACCATGCTGGATCTTTTAGGAAAAGGGTGTTTTTGTGGTGATGCTGCTTGTACACGTATGTACTTGGTTGAGCTTTTTGCCTTTTTCTTTTTTTAATCGCCACCACACAGTTTTGGCAAAACCTTCCACAGGAAAGTCAAGATTCTGTAGGAATTACTCAAGTGTCTCTATTTTTAATATAGCTTTCTCTAAGGAGAAGTGCATTAGCCTGTTAATTTCCCTCAGCCTCACCTCTTTATTCTCCTCTCCACAGGCAAAGCTCTGAAAAGTAACATCAAGCAACTTCAAGCAACTCTTAAAGTAATCGAAGGATGCTACCTAAAGATTAGCAATTAAGTATGCACGCCAATTCCTAAAGATAAATCTTCAATATCACTGTGGGCATAGATACATTCTGCTACTATGTGTACATTTCCATTTGATAACTTTAAGGTAAACAAATTACATCCTGGTGTTTTTGTATTATTGAATTCTTAGTAGAGACATATCATGAAGTCTTTCCCTTAGAGCTTACTTCCCAGAATAAAAGAAAAAAAAAATAGCTGTCTGAGTGAAAGCAAAGCCTAGTTTTCATCCTATTTCAACACACCTCAAACTGTCGCCTCGTTGTCGCCTTTCATTAGCTGATGCTCCCTATTCCCGTGTCTCTTCTATATACCAATAGAGAAAAAAAATACTGCAAAGCATGAGATTTCCTAGATTCTGCTCATGGGTAAAGGGGAAGCAAAACCAAGAAACTACACTCTGAAATGGTCAGTCAAAATCAATATCTTCATATACAAAACACATCACATTATTATTAGGAGAAGCCACTCACAAAATGAAGAATTGCAATTTCCTATGTAACCTCAGGCTGTAAGTTTCTCGCCTGAGTCCCAATGACACAGCACCTACCTGCTAGTATTCTTTTTGAGATTATATTAAAGGATGTACTAAGTTTGAGTCAGTGACTGCCAATTTATTTGGGGTAAAAAAAAAAATCACACTCCCGTTGTTGACATTACTAAACTGTCTTGACAAGATGAGATAAACAGTGGATTTGCCTGTGCTTACTTTGTTCTATGGTTTTAAAGTTTTACCCAACTTCAAGTAAGTTCTACAAATTCATCTAAACCATTGCAAATTTCAGGTCATCTGGAGGTTAAATTAAACTGATAAGAAGAAGAGGCATTCATATTCCTGGAATAAACATATACTAAGCATAGCAATTTCCTAAGGTAGGAAGTAGGTCGGAAAAGAACCAAAGTAAGTAATGAAAGAAAACTTAATTTTAGTTTCATTCATGCAAATTTCTAGGTCTCCGACCTTGGCATAGATTCCTTAACTCCTTAGGCCTCAGTTTCTTCCTACGGAAGATAAAAAGGCTGGACCAGATAAACTCTATGGTACCTTAAATTTTTTAAACTTCAAATTTAAGCAAATTTATCAGCGTTTTAAAGAACAAACATAATTATAGGTATTTAAGCCCTGAAATGACTAAATTGGCCTATTACAAAAATATACAATACTACTGAAAACATTTCACTTTGGCTTAAAATGTTATTCTACTTTAATAAGAGTGCTACCCAGCTAGTAAGCAAATACCTGTACATCGAAAATATTTTTACAGCAAGCATAAACAGTTTGACAGTAATTTGTATCATTCTCACGGGAAAATAACTTCTCCAATCTCATCTTTCTAGTCTATGTAGCAGTGCCAATTTATAGGCATATAAAATTCGAAATCTCTTCTGTGCATCAATTATAACTTACGCAGCTCCCTGAGCAGCATTTAAAAAGCAAAGAAGTGCAAACAATATTCTGCTTGCTGACATAGTAAAAAATTTAGCTAACATAGCTTTAGAACTTCACAATTTAACTGCAATCAAATATCCTCTTTTTGAGAAAGTAAAATGACTAGGGTAATACCGAAGTAGAAAACTCCATGTCCAACTAAACCATACCTGAAATTATCTAATTACCCAACGAAAAGGGCTATGGGTTGGATACCTGGTTAATAATACTTTTCCTTGTTATCAAGGTACTAGAAGCCACAAAATCCTGCATTTTACTTTTAAAAAAGAATGCAATTAAAATCACAGATATAGCTATCTATGGAACATACAAGAAAAGAAATTAATGCAACATAAAGAAGGGATCGTAATCACCGGAGACTTTCCTGCGTTTCTGCACATACTATTCACAGAGACAACAAGATAAATGTAAATAAAAATAAACTAGACAAATTTGAAAGTTTCATGAAAGTTCCAGAAAAATCAATAAAATTAGATCAGAGTCAAAACTGAACAAAATGAGTAAGACCTAACATCAATTAGAATATAAGTTAGACAGAAGTAAGAACTTCCTGAATGAGATATTCAAAATTTATATCTATGAGTAACTATAGGAATCTTTGAGGGGGGGGCGGTTAGCTAATGGAATTCTATGAAACCTTTTAAAAATGGCAGGTAGTTTATCAACAGTGATAGCTTTGGTAGGCTATGTTAATGGATATTTTGGCAGACATTTGCATATAATTTTTATGGTGTTACTAGAACTATTTTACAGTTTGTGTAGGGGAGCGAGGGGATTCTTTTTAAGTTAGATGAATTTCTGCTATTGTCATTCAAATAATATCCAAACCCCAGAAGCAACCAGAAAACCTTTCCTTAGCTATACATGTTCTTCTATTTTCCTGAGAAATGTAACCAAGTGAAACACAACACCTGTATATTCTCATAGTCCAAAGGGCCCAAAGAGTCAACAAAAATTCTGAAAGCCCACAAGTGTAAAAATTCTATTTCTCAACTCCTTAATTTTAGATTGCTCTGATGGAATGGAGCTTTTGAGAGTTTTCTCTAGAGCAATCATGTGCAGTTATGAGAGATGCAGAGGCAAGTAGTTTCTGGTCAGCTGTCGACCAGAGATAGTCCTAGGTTCCCTGCTAATAGCACATGGCTTAACTAAAATAGAGAGCATAATTTAGCCTCTAATTTGATCAGTTTAAAAATCAGGTAAGAAAAAAAAAAATGGGCCCTCGCCTAGAACCTGGCATTTGAGATATCAGCCCAAGGGCACATTTTCTTAAAAACTATTTTGGAGGTTTTGTAGGTAAAATTAGCTAAGGTTTACTCACTTCTCTCTCTTTTCATTTAAGATTCAGTTTCTTTTGTTAAACCATGAAGTATTTTTTTTAATTTATCTGCTAAAGTACTAAACCTGAAATTTTCATAATTCAAATCAGACTATTTTTACTTCAGATTAAAAATGAGTTTATTAACATTCTAGACAGTTAAGACCCTATGAGAAACTGCCAGTTTGTATTTTTATCATAGTTATAATTTGTTTTACACACACACACACACGTGCGCGCACACGCACGTGTGTGTGTGTGTGTGTGTGTGTGTGTGTGTGTGTGTGTGTGTATCATTGATTCTTAGAGCAAACATGCAGTATGGGTCAGCTAAAGGCCTATTTTCTCAAAGAAGGGGCAGATGAAAATACTTGCTGACTTTACAAGGCACATTTTAGATCACCAGGTTTGGTTTATTCCTTAGTTCACTGAAAGACACATTTGTGGGGAAAAGAGTCATTGAGGGTCAAAGAAGAGAAGAAAACATCTCTGTGGTCAGTGAAGACAGTATTATAAACATCACCAGACAGATTCTATTTAAAGCCACCAGAAGCCTTTAGGTATCTAAAATCCTCAAATCAATACAATTTCAATATTGTCTTTGCTTCTCTATATTGTGCTTTGTGGTGGTGGTGGTTTGGCTTGTGCCAATAGGAATAAGAAGAAAGATATCAATTGGAAATTTAAAAAGTCATTTTTGTCTAAATATAATTACAGATTTGGAAGATTCAGATATGTATGTCTTCGTAGAAGGAGCTTTCAAATTGCCTATCATCCTCACGATAGAACAAGTGAGGCAATGGTGAGACCACAGTGTCAAATTCTGATACTCAACTACAATGATGATGAATACCAAACTGCTGTCATTGTCCTGTCCAAAACACGATAGGAAGGAAAACAGTGTCGAAAAGCTGTGCAGCTCCAGGGGGTCATGCATCTTGATTCCCTTTTCAAAACTGCCATCACTGCTCCCTCCACTCATATAAGTGAGCTGCAGAGTCAGCATAACTAATAGGACTTTGAGTTTCAAAGGTTATTGACACACATTTGTTCCCCTGGAGAAAAGGAGGTGCTTTAGTGTTAGATGATGAGAAGAGGTGCTTAAAAACATAAGAAACTAGGAAGGAGGAAATTCTGTAGCAGGCCATTTTTCCAACAACAACAAAAAAACCATCAGTATATTTTTAAAATTCTGCTTCAAACAACTCTATGTACTAGAACTCTATGTACTATAACTAGAACTATGAACTAGAGATCACAGTTTTCAGCGTTAAAAAAAAAAAAAACTTCTTCCCTAATACCAATTTCTTTTAATTAAATCAAACTACTAAAAAACAAGCATCAATTAAAAGTTGATTTTTAAATACGCTAATGTGGAAAATTCACTGAAACACTGAAAAATGTTTCGATAACAAGCCCACATAAGGTTTTTTAATTAGAGTTGTGAGTTTTTATGAAACAATTTGTTTTTCTGCTTTTTCTACTTATCAATTATTAAGAATTCCTCCATAACCTTCCATTAACCAGAAAATTCAATCATTGCCGTCATAACTCTGCTTTCCCTGGATTTCTCCTGTGATGAAGGTCAATGTTTTATGCTCTTCATTTCTGGTATTGTTTCCTCTAACATTAACAGTCAGTAGTGCTACTGGGGATACCTTAGTCATTGAGCCTGGCCCAGCTTCAATATTAAAAATGCTATTACAATAAGAAAGAAGGCTATGAAACAGATGACAAGTGAAAGGGTTAAGATACCGACAATAACTTATCACCTTATTATGCCTTGCCCTGTGGCACACGGAAACTCGATGATAAAAACAACAGCCAAGAAAACTTCCTTTAATTCAGCACTTCTGATGGCCTGTCATGATAGCTGATTAAAATACCAAAACCAACAAGGGTCTACAAAGCACAGTTAAAAATTATGTGAAGATCCATAGCACAATTTTTTTCAAGCACTTTAAAATTTTAATGAGATATAGATCGCACAACACTAGCTAAAGAATGCAACTGGGATACGCCGGGGAGTACAGCTACCAATGTATAATTTCTGCAGATAATGCCAACTGTAAGGAAAATAAACTTTTCAATATGATATATAATTTCAGCAGGAACATCTGGATATTTAAATATCTGCAATATAAAAACAAGCTAAACCAAGTTCAATTATTACATTTATGTTCACAGTATGTAGAAATTCATTTCCCCATCTAGCTATTTAAATGGAATTTTCTGGTTGATGTGATTTTTAAGTAGATGTGATACCAATTGCTACTGAAAATTGCATTCCCAGAGAATTGCATCAAATAGATTGACTTAAAAATGCTCTCAAGTCTTGATTATTGTTAGCAGAAAATCTGAATTTAAGTATTTTCTTTCAACTGTAAGCAATCAATCTACCTATATTACCTCCTGACGGAGCACATGAGTTAAGAAAGAGAAAACCAAAAGAAAGGCTCTTTTAGCACCATCTTTTCACAAAGTCGGATTTTACCAATTTGTTCTGCAGTTGTATAGGGTGTCAGGTATTATGAAATCAATGCAATGTATTCACTAGTTGTCACTCACAGGATGACAGTATTGTAAATTAAGGGGATGCATCTTCGAGCAGGGTTGCATACATATTTCCAAGGAATCCATTTGCAGTCTGATTTATGCTCTTAAAATAGACAACCTACCACTATCTGTTGAAAAGTCTCACAGGTATGAAATTGTCTAATTGAATATCATTTTCCTTTATAATCAAAGTAGGCTCCCATTTAGCTTCAATCACTTTGCAGTTTTAACCTTAATATTTTCTAAACAGTGAAAAGGAGTCAAAAGACTTCACGAACAGTTTTGAATAACATTACTTATTTAAATATGTCTCTACTGAGATGAAAATTACTGAGTAAAAATATGTCATGGTAGTTACGTAACTCCTGAGAATATATCAAATAGTATTCCTTAAAGCAGTAATTCATTACCATGGTAGATGGCTAAATCTATTCTAAAGCCTGACTAGAACAAGAATTTTTCAAAATAAATGAAAATAATTACTGGCTGGTATACTCAGATCCTTTAAATTTAAAATAATGTTAAATTACCTTTTTTTTCAGAGAGGTTTTTTTTTTAACAGGCTGCTTCATAGTCTGTTATCTAAATAAACTATGTCTTTTAATCACACATACTTAATAATCTAATAAAAATGACCAGTATAAATGTAAGAATTTATACAAGTTCTGGTAAGTCTATATAAACAATTCTATATTTCATGATTTTGTTTATTAAAATAATATTTTAACAGAAGAAAACTTGTTTTAAAGGAAGCATAATTATATGTAAATTATTTGTATTTTTCATGTTCCCATCCAGACCGTGTCATACATTTTTATTTAACCATTTACATAATAATAAATATAACTGATTTTTGAAATGTAATTTTTATTATAGGTGAGAAAACAAACACTAAAAAGGTTTCATGACATCAAAAGTGAGACTTGGAATAGAAAATAAATGAGAAAAGGAAAATTTCTCTTTCTCTCATATACACATGTGAACTTGCCATTCTAACCTAAGAGTTGCAAACCTTAAAACTGGCAAAAAATCACACATCTCACCTAGTGGGTGGGCATGGGTAAGAAAAAAAGAAAAAATAAAAAAGTAAAAATATTCATAAATATCTGCAAGTAGTAATATAATTTGGGGAGAGGTCCTTAAAACTACACTGAAATGATTATGTGTCAATCCTATGGATAGGATACCAAGGGCTGATATTATACACGGATTCAATCTATATGGATAAAAGAAAAAAAGGCTATCTGTTCAAGATTTTACTCCAGCTGGTTAAATTTATAAAGTCTCTTTTTCTATATGCTGCAAATTTCCCAAACCAATTCTTTTCTATTGCCGCCTTTTTAAAGGCATATTTATCAACTTCTAGGGTTTAAAGGGTTAAAAAAATCCGTTTTAATATCCCACCTTGTTTTTTTTTTAAACTTTACATTCACTGTCGGTTGTGTTCTAACTTCATAATGAAATTTATGCACTCAAAGATGGCCACAACCACACTCGCCAGGTGTGCTGAGATTAGGATGGTTCTTACAAATTCATTAATAGCTCAATATTGTTATGACCTCACCTAAAAGACTGACTTCAAGTTCCAGTTCTCATTTTTCATTTATTTCTTACTTAGATTTTGTTTCTGAGAATGAAAATAGACTAAGCAATATTTTTTATTATTCCAGATTTTGCAATCTTTCTAAACCTTCAAATTTTAGAAAAACAGCAAAACTCAAGAGACATACTATCCACATAAATCTCTATGCAATTCTTGACTCTGCTACTGAAATAAATAACGTATTTCAAGCAGGAATAGGAACAATTTTGCAGGTTTAGATCTACTCCTGTTTTATGTCTATTCTGACACAAACTTCTTGGTTCAAGTTATTTCTGACACCAGTAAATTATTACTTCCTGGTTACATTAAAAGGTTCCTTAAGCATCTAATGAATCTTAAATAATAAATGTGTTTCCTTGACTATTCACCATTGGAAGTTCTGAATTCTATTATAAATAAATCCATGACTGTTTGGTAATAATATTTTGCTCTAAGTGTGATTTGTGAAAGATTTGCAAGCAGCCCAAGAATTCAGGTACCAAAATCACAAATGAAGAGACCCCCAGAGTCCTCATTAATAGGATGACTATAAATGATTTAAAATTGTAGTGAGGCAGATGCTTCCATAGAAAGACCACTTACATGGGCACTATTGGTTTTAATAATGAGAATCCACACCTTTGAAGGAAAATCCTAATAAAACATTCCATTAGGAAAAAAAGTGGGAGAGAGAATATACTCCTCACAAGCTAATCACCACTGTGAATTCTCTTACATTCTCAGAGCAGCAAGAGACCATATTTTCATCAAAATATAAATTCTTACTACAGAGGGAATTTAGAACATGGACTGGTTAGTAAGACAGAAATAATTATTACAGTATTTATTATAATTATGAATGCTAATTATCATATAGCTATTGTAATTATGGTTCCATTATAACCTCTAGTTTTCTCTTGTAATTTCTAAAATTATCTCAATAAATGTCAAGGCTGAATTTTAGTGATTTTTTTCATAAAATCCTTTTAGTTATTTAGAGAAATTGGCATACAAATTTACATGTACAATCATACTCAAACTAGTATTCTATTAGAAGTATAATCATGTGTTTTCTCCAAAGAATTATTTTATATTAACTTTGACTGAAGGTAGTCCCCTTTAAGAAATGCAAAAATGTGAACAATTCACATGTAGCTCTGAAAACTCAAGTTATCTCTTATATACAGATAACAATGACCATATTAGACTAAAATCTCTGAGCTGTTATTAATGCTAAATACAAAATAATGGAAAACCCTAATTAGTTAATACACTAATATTTATGCCTATTAACAGATATTGGCCAAAGTGAACACTTTACCTAGGAATATTACTTGGGTGTGTGCTGTTTTTTTATGTAAACTCTACACCCAACATGGGGCTTGGACTCACAATCCAGAAATCAAGAGTCATATGCTCTATGGTCCGAGCCAGTCAGACCTCCCTATTTGGATGTGTTTTGTATAAATGAATAACATTTTTTTTTTGCTTTTTATAACATGTTATGTTTATAACAAATATTCAAAACTTGTATAAATAATATTTTTTTCTTTAAGAATTACTAGAAGTATTTTCTAATTGATTTGATTGGCAAATTTAAAAGTTTACATTTCAGTAGACTTTCATTCAAGTAAACCATGATCTGCAACACACCTTTACCTTCATTATTACCTCTTCTTAACAAACATGTCATTTAACTAATAACAATCGTCTTACAGAACAAGAAGTATTCTGATTCTCAGGACAGTCTGCGTAAACATCACCACAAACCATTTAAGCTTACTTAGCCAGATCTCACCAACACTGTAATCCCAAATGTGAATAGAACATCTCCATTTGGATATCCTGCATTAGTTTACCTCAAACCCACCACATAAACATGGAGCCAAGAGAAAGGAATGTTATATGCATAAAGGGGTTGCCTGCAGTATTATAAGCAGTGGGAAAAACTAGAAATAAGTTTAATAAATTATTCCTAGGAATACAAGCTGGTGCAGCCACTCTGGAAAACAGTTTGGAGGTTCCTCAAAAACTAAAAATAGAACTACCCTACAACCCAGCAATTGCACTACTAGGCATTTGTCCAAGGGATACAGGTGTGCTGTTTCGAAGGGACACATGCACCCCCATGTTTATAACAGTACTATCAACAACAGCCAAAGTAGGGAAAAAGCCCAAATATCTATCGATGGATGAATGGATAAAGAAGATGTGGTATATATATATATAACACACACACACACACACACACACACACACACACACACACACACACACACACAATGGAGTATTACTTGGCAATAAAAAAGAATGAAATTGTGCCACTTGCAACTACATGGATGGAACTGGAGGGTATTATGCTAAGTGAAATTAGTCAGTCAGAGAAAGACAAAAATCATATGACTTCACTCATATGAGGACTTTAAGAGACAAAACAGATGAACATAAGGGAAGGGAAACAAAAAGAATATAAAAACAGGGAAGGGGACAAAACAGAAGAGACTCATAAATATGGAGAACAAACTGAGGGTTACTGGAGGGGTTGTGGGAGGGGGGATGGGCTAAATGGGTAAGGGCCACCAAGGAATCTACTCCTGAAATCATTGTTGCACTATATGCTAACTAATTTGGATGTAAGTTTTAAAAAATAAATAAATAAAGCAAGTTAAAATACAAAAAATAAAATAAATATCTTCAAAAGAAAAAAAGAAAAAAATAATAAAATAAATTATTCCTTCAAAGAGGAAAATGGAAATGGTTACATAAAATGCAGTAAATATCTACTCAGAGGCACAACTGGTAGCAATCTAGTCATTAATATGATCACCCTGAAGATCCTGCAGAAACATGGAGGCAAACAGTGAAACTGCATAAGCACTATGATTACAATTTAAAACCCACTACCAATAAAGGGATGAAAGAAGAAAACATTAAAAATTCTGAAAAAAATTTTAACGTTTATCTATTTTTGAGAGAGAGAGAGAAACAAAGAGAGAGCACGAGAGAGAGAGACAGAGAAAGAGAGAATCTCAAGCAGGTTCCACACTGTCAGCACAAAGCCCGATGTGGGGTTGGAACTCACCAACTGCGAGATCATAACCTGAGCAGAAATCAAGGGTTGGATGCTTAACTGATTGACCCACCCAGGCACCCCAAAAAGTCTGAAATTTTTAAGGTAAATTTTAACCTTCTCTCATAAACTATTTCCTCTCTGAACTATCCTCTTTCAGATTGCCCATACATCTAAAAATTTTTATATTAAGTTTAGCTTTTTCTTTGAGGGGTCACCAAATGATACTATGCCTGAAGGAAGTGGCCACCATTGAGATTTTAGTACACTGAATTTAAATATTTCCTAACAGGTTATACATTTGAATTCTATCTGACAATTTAGTCTTATTTACTAACAGCAATAATAAGCTATTCGGAGTTACAAAAGAAATCTAAAGTTTCTATTTTGTTTTCTCCATTCATTCATTTTTTCATTCACTCATTCAGAGTACAAATGAGCAGCCCATTCTGGAGACTGAACTTTAAACCCCCCCAAGGGCAAGCCACATTGAATTCCTCATGCCAACCACAGTGTCAGGAATCCAGACAGTATACAGAGATTTGTTGGAAGAGAAGAAGAAAAAAATGGAGGGGGGAGAGGAAAGGAAGGAAAGAAGGGTGGCCTGTATGTAGCAAATCGAAAGAAGGGAAAGATAAGATAGAAGAAAGGAGTTAAAAAACATTTTGGCTTTGTAGTCAAACGTCTCAGCTTGGATTCTATATCTATTCTTACCAGTTGAAAATCTTGAATGTATTTAAAATGCTCTCTTTTCCTTCCCAGTTAAAATGAGAGTCAAATGAGGTGGCATCTGTAAAAGGCTTAACAGAAGTCCAAAACATAGTAGGTGCTCAGTAATACCCTACTACTACTGCCCTACTAATACCTACTAATATACTTTGAAGAATTTGTATTTTAAAATCACTTCTACTGTTCCAATACTACAAATTTAAGCATTACAAGTAAAGTGAGGCTGGACATTGGCTGTCCTTACTAGCTGTTTTGAAGATACATAATCATTACTTAGAAAAGCCCAAAGACCTAGCTTTAATTTCTTCAAAAATGGCACAAAATAATAAAGAACAAATTTTTGATCGGTCCAATAGCAAACAACTTTAGTACTTGCTATATATGACTATAATAATCCACTGAGGGAAATTGTATGTAAGGAAAAAAAGCCCTCAAAATTTGCATTGAAAGCAAATATATGAATATATATGTGGTAAGAAACATAGAAAATGTACCAGGGGATCCAAAGAGTGACTCTTCTTTTTTGTTTTAAGAAATCATCCTATAATGAAAATAATCCCATCTTAACTTTGTCTCATTTTTCAGTTTATAATTGAATATATCAAGTTTTTCTTAAACTGGGGCATACTTGTATATCTACCCGTAAGTTTTAAAATAACAGATAGATGTAATTTCAGAAAATGACAAATAAAAAATGTAACTGCTTTTTTCCTCAAACATGTAACCAAACTGTAGCCACTCTTTCTGGGATAATAACAGAGTTCTCTTTCCAAGGAGTGTCTGGCACAGGATAGTGAAAAAAAGAAAAGCACAAAAAAAGAAAAAGAAAAAGAAAAGCACACAGTATGTGCAGAGGCACCACAGGGGACTAACATTGTGACAACAGTAAATACTGCAAGTTCTCCAATGAAGGAGTCGATTTGAAAATCATACATATGTGTAAGACATGTGAAATATGGATGTATCCACTGATTTCCAATCCTAATTCCAACAGCCTCCTAGCTCCCAAAGTCTCCCACAGGTTGGCAGTTTCTTCTGTAGAAATCCTCAGATCATGATTCCTTACCCTCCATTCTGCTGCATGTTAAACCTGCATTGCATGTCCTTTTCTTTCTCTTCCTTATTGACAAATAAAGCTGCTAGGAACTTAGTGAAGTGTTTAATGAGTTTGTATTTTAATAATCACAACAACATCTAAATGATTTTTTTTGTCATTCCATGTTTAGGTAGAAAATATTACTGCTATTTCTTATCATCTAAGAAAATGCTTTGCGATCAGAGAGTTAAAAAGGTTAGCAACCATCTATCTAATATAGTCTATTGTCTTTAATGGCAGCTTCAGAGTTTCATTAGAGAAGGGACGGGGGGGGGGGGGGGGTGGCGTCAATCAGATGGGAGAAGGAGCATCCACAGAAATCATCTTACCTGTGTGTTTCACATAACTGCCCCAAAGCTTTTATCTGTTCATTCAGCATAGCTCTTAGAGGGAAAAACTGGTGGTGGTTCTGAGAAGAGCTAAGACCCCCATAAATCACTCCTTGATACAGCTCCTTCATGTTTAAAGGGGATGGTTTCAATAAGGAGTAGGGTTGAAGGTACAAGTCAAGAGAAGCTTACTCATAGTATGCTGCTTTTGTTCCTGGTAATAGTACCCTGACATTCAAAAAGGTAAGAATTATACAAGCATCTGGATTTTGATGAGAAAATGGCCTTGGCTAACGTCACACATCCTTGAGATTCAAACCATGTTTGTAAGAGATTCAGTTCTTCACTAATGCCTTAAATACTCATCAGTAGTGAAATGAACAAATCTAGATTCTCCACTGTCGATTCTCCTTCACAATTTTTATACTCGTAAAAATTTCTTTCTATTTAAACAGTAAGGAACTTACGTTACGCATGGAATTTCGACAAAACCAGAGAAGAAAGGGGGCTAAAAGGATCTTTATCTTAATTGTGGCATCTGGGGGCACCTGGCTGCCTCAGTCGGTGGGGCATGCAACTCATGATCTCAGGGTCATGAGTTCAAGCCCCATGTTGGTTGTATAGATTGCTTAAAAATAACACCTTAAAAAATAATTAATTAATTAGATGATTATTTTATGAGGGAGCAGGAAAGGGGCAATGAAGTTGTAAAACAGTCACCTTATCCTCTTACAACATCTACTTGTCAATGCCTCCAATGTAGGTCTTTGTAGGCACCTTGAGAATAAAGGGTATTTGAATCATCAATGAGCAACAATGGTTTCTGTTTCAGCATAAGTAGGATTACTTTTGAAGAAAACATTTTGTTTTCACCTCAAAATATATGTATACATGTGTGTCGTATATATGAAAAAAAATATTGCAGATAGGTTAAACCTCTTAAATTTACCTATTTATAAACTTAACTCCAGAACTAAGTCAAACTACTACTGAATAATGTTTCTTTTTTTTTAATTAGTCACTTTATTTATTTATTTATTTATTATTTATTTATTTATTTTAATATAATTTATTGTCAAATTGGCTTGCATACAACATCCAGTGGTCATCCCAAGTTGATTAATGCTTCTTAAATCATTCATTTCCTCTGAATAAGTTTCATTCATTCTCACAAAAGGGAAAATGGGCTAATGTATTTTAAGCTTGCTGCATGTAAAAAAATTAAGTATTCAAACATCAAATTCAAAACCTAAGTTATAACCACTAAGTTATAGTGATAACAAGTTTCAGTAACATGTTTCTTGGTATGCTATAATCAAGTTTAAACAATGGTATTTCTTTGGGGCTGTGGACATAACTAGTTTTTCTTGCCCATTTGAGCAATACAGAATGAAAGACTATGGCCAAAGAAGTGGCTATAAAAAGTACTGTAGCCAATCCATGCAAACACAATTTGGTAGCACTCTGCTCACATAAATACACACACACACACACACACACACACACACACACACACACACACACACACTAATATATAAAATTGATCCTTCGGGGGGAAAAAACATCGAAAATCATAATAAATTCGCAGTGTGCAGAGAGCCCAACCTAGTGAAAACTTAAGAGTGCTTGGTAATTACAGAATTTTCTAGAAGTGACTATTATTAGGTATGTGGTCTAAACTCAGAGGGAACCTCATGTTTCTAAGTTATCCTGAAAATCTGTTTTGATTATTCTAGTTTTTCTTAATACAGCAAAAAAAGTTAATGAATCCAGGAATAATCCAGATTATTTTGAAATCCAGCTTCAATGTATTGATTACTTTAAAGCTATAACCTAAAATTTTATATATGTTACTATATAACATACATACATATACATATACATGTACTATATGTATATATATAGTAACATATACTTTAATTTCTAAGAAACTTTTCAATAATCAGATAACATCACCCAGTTTCTTAAGCAAAGGACAAAAAGATTTAAGACCAGACCCTTCAGGGGGCGCCTGGGTGGCTCAGTCGGTTAAGCATCCGACTTCAGCTCAGGTCAAGACCTCACGGTTTGTGAGTTTGAGCCCCGCATCGGGCTCTGTGCTGACAGCTTGGAGCCTGCAGCCTGCTTCGGATTCCGTGTCTCCCTCTCTCTGTTCCTCCTCCACTCGCACTCTCTCTCTCGCTCTCTCGCTCTCTCTCTCTCTCTCTCCCTCCCTCTCTCTCAAAAATAAAGATTAAAAAAAAAGTAAAAAAAAAAAACAGAGTCCTCAGAAATTAGATATTAACCTTAGAATTGTAAAAGTTGCCATTAACTGGAATTTCCTAGGAGATAAATACATTGCCTCTATGATGAACATCATAATGTTAATTGTGAAATAGGGAAAAATCCTAAAATGTAACTCAGTGTACATTCAGTATGATCTCTTTTAAGTATACTTTATTTCATTCTAACTCTGTAGAAATTGGTTATCTGTGCATGATATATAGCACGTGTTGGCAACCTGAGGCTGTGGGGGGGTGGGGGGGGAGGGCACAAGGATCAGACACTGCTCTCTCTTTGCATTACTTGGAAAAGCCCCCTCCCTGCTCTTTGCCTCCATACTGTGACATGTTGCTCCTTATCTCCCCACCACCCACATTCACAAAATCAGAAACATCACTAATAACCTCTGTGTTTTTAAAAACTAGCATGATTGGATCACCTGCTAGTAATCAGGCATGAGAGTAAAGTGGCATTGCCACTTTTGAAAAAGCTGCTGTAGATGATAACTGCCCACTGATGAGAGTACTTAATTATCCTCCAGCTTATCACTGCCCGACAATTATCTGCTTCATAAAATGCACTAGACTTGTAAATTATCTATTTGCAGTGAAAGTCATGAAGACAGTTTGATAACCAAAATTTCTGGACAGGAATCTTAGCCGTGCCCCTCTTCCTCATAATAAATAGTCTAACATGACCACTTATACATTTATTTTGTATAATATCTGTTGAACTAAAACTTCAAATGATGGGAAAAAGAGGAGCATCACATTTAACTCTTGGTCCAGTGAAAATCAGATGAGTTATTAAGAGATGCACTATATACAAAAATACCAGCATAGAATCTAACATCAATAATGGAAATTTTAACACTATATTATTTGCCCACATACATGAAACAAAACAGGTCATTTATTAAAATGTAAATTTAATTTAAAAAATAAGGATTAGAAAACCTTAGAGAGATTGTCATTAGTTTCCGTGGGATATCAAGTCAACAACAACAACAAAAAAATGGGGTATCAAATTGCCTTCATGTCATTAGTGAATGTCACTTTGACAAAAGGGCCTATACCTAAATACTATGTAAATAAACCTTCTGTTTTCTATAGTTTTTCTGTAAAAAAAAAAAAAAAAAAAAAAGGGCATGATATATACCAAGCCTATTGATGATATGGGTGTAACACTTCTTTTTTTTTTTTTTTAAGAGATTATTTTTAGGTAATCTCTTTACCCAACATGGGGCTCAAACTCCTGTTCCCAAGATCAAGAGTCGCGTCCTCTACTGACAGCCAGCCAGGGCCCTGGGTACAACACTTCTAAGACAAAAGCCCCAGAGCTATTAAAACTATTTATAACTGCTTCCATCTTGAATTTTAAGCTGCCTTATTTTTCTAGAATTTTTGTGCCTATTTTTTGTAACTTCCCATAGAAGTTTTCAGAAGTAACATCTTTTATGATACCAAGATAACTTAAAAATTCTAAATCAAAAGGAAAAGATATTTGGCAAGATAATACTGTTCAATAATTTGTCCAAAGTTATTTTAAAAACAGACTCAAGCTAATTGGGGCAGTCTTATAAGCAAAACAAGGTCAAGCAAAGAGAATATGTTTTAGACTGCAAACCTCAAGATTACTGACATTTTTAGAAAACCTTTACTTCTTCCCATTGTCTTTTTCTCCCTAATATGTCTGGCTAATTTTTCATTGGCTTTGTTAAAAATATGCATTATTTATAGAATTTTAAGCATAGAAAAGAAAAGAGAAAATTTACAACTCTCAATTTTCTTTTGCCCATCAGTAACTTTGGTAAGACTTTGGGCTTTTGGATTGTATATGGATTTTATGCTTTTCTCCATTCCAATGCCCAGAATAATTGGGTCTGATATCAAACAGATAAGTAAACACCTCTTCTTGAATTGGTCACAGGTAAACCAGATGATACTGCAGTGGGGAAAAGAAGTAGAAAGAAATTAGGATCACAAAGTTTTATTCTTCCTTTCTCTCACTCATCACTTTTATACTGAAGAAGTAATAAGTTATTCATACATTTATTATTACTTTTTATTCATGTATTTATTATTTACTTACTGCTGATTCAATGTCTAATTTGGGCCAGGCAATAAGGAGACACAGGAAATAAATACAGAGATGAGTAAGACTCAGTCCCTGTATTCATGGAATTCAAAAATATACAGAAAAAGTCATGAAATTCTGTGACAACTGCTGTATGGACAAGGTATGGAAAAGAGGCTGTAAGAAAAGGCAGGCAGAGGAGATGAGGTTATTTGTCCAAAAGGGGGAAAAACCTGAGACAGATTTTAAGGAGAGGGCCACATAAGAGCTAGACTTTGAGGTAAAAAGTGTCTTAGATTTACTAATTCATTTGGTAATAAGCATTTAACTCCCTTCAAGGGACATCACTCATCCAGACATAAACTCTTATTCTTACATGACCAATGTAGAAATTTTTAATACTCAGATGAAATGATCTGACTGAAATAAGGAAACTTCCAGGTATAAAATAGGCACTGGACTTAGAATTAAGATCACATCCTTGGGGGAGTGGGGGAGGAGGGTGGCATGCGTGGTGATGATGCACAGTGTTTAAGTAACTGAGGATATTCCTGAATAGGAAACATAAGTGGAAAACAAATTATGTCTACTTAGGACCCAAGATACAACATTTGTTAATTTTAGAATTCACAGAATTATTCAGTCTACTCTGAAATCTACAAATTTGAATTCATGGAATTTGATAGCTGTCTTATGCCATCCTTGGTTCACAGAATCTCCAGATTCAGTTTCAATCAACATTTTTTGAGTTTTCATAACTGGGCTGTTGAGTTCTGCTGGAGGAAATACAACAATCATGTTGGACTGATGCCACTACAAATTTATGGTTTCCAAGCTCACACAACCACTCAGCAATTCTACATTCTGCTGGTCAGCTCCCTCTGCCTCAGCAGCTCTTTCAAATGTTAGCTCCTGTCCCCAGGGGCCTACCCAACTCCCTCCTTTCCTCAGGCTTTTATCTCAGAACTTGTTTGGCTTCAAAGAACAATGAGGGGCCATCAAGTTGCACTCTTTCAATTTCTTATACTCCACAAACCCTATGAGTGTTTAATCAGCATCCACCCTCTCTTCTCAGAGGTAGAGGGTATCTCTTGGTCTTTCTTCTCAAGGTTAATTCCTCCTGACTTCTCGTATTCCTAACGGGTCCCTTGAATTCCTCTGAGACCTCACTTCATGAACCACCCCCCTTTTACTTATATCTCTCTCCTTCTCTTCTTTCCTTTGCCTCCTCTGCCAAACATACTCAAGTGTCACCCACCTTAAAAAAGCACACAAAACTCCTCAATCCACTATAATCTGGGGTTTTTCCCCTACCACTTCTTTGCTAAAACAGCTTTCACTAGAATCAGCAAGATCCTCTGAAATGTTTAATCCAAAGGTCTTTCCTCAGTCCTCAACTTCATACCTACCGCTGAAGCATCTGATACCTCCCTCTTCCTTTGGTTTCAAGTAACATCTGACATGCTTCAAGAAGCATCTGACACCTCTCTTCCTTTGGTTTCAAGTAACAACAACTTGCCTATTTTTCGGATAACCCTTGTTCATTCTCTCTCTCTGGGGCATCAGCATCCTCTACCCACTTGTTAACCAATGGTATTCACTGAGGTTAAATCTGGAACCTTACATTACGGTACTCTCAAGAGAGCACATCCACAACCCAAGGTTTTAACAGCCACCAAATATTGATATCTCCTAATACCTGGCTCAGATTTATTTCCCAAGTTCTACTGCCTAGATTCGATAGCCAAGTAGATATAAACTCAAGGATACCCCACCTTATTCTGTGAATGGCACCACCCAATTACACACACAAGAAACTTGAATCATCCCTTTTCTCCCTCCCCACATCACATCAGATACCAAAACTCATTAAACCAACCTCCTAATTTTTTAATGTATTTCCCCTAATACTTCCTCCCTAACCCTGCCTTAAGCCTAGACATTGTCATCTCTTGCCTGGACCACCCAAATTGTCTCCCTACATCAATAATCCTGAATCCTGACCTTAAACTTCTATTTGTCCTGACATAGAAATGTGATGACATCACTCCTCCACTTAGGTGGCCCCTGTCTACCTCTCTTGTTTCATCTCCTACCCTTTATACTCTAGAATCAGTAATCTATGTCTATTTCTTGCTATGGCCTAATTCAGTCTGCCCAAAGTGACTTATTTACCTGGCAGAATCTCCTTGACAAAATTCTACTCAGCTTCCAGGTTTTAGGTCCAGTGTACACCATCTTTGAATTCCCTCCTCTGACCCTCTACCAACACACATACAGACCTGGCAGTTTCTCACATTTCTTTCCTTTTTTTTTTCTTTATTTATTAAAAAAAATTTTTTTTAACGTCTATTTATTTTTGAGACAGAGAGAGACAGAGCATGAACGGGGGAGGGTCAGAGAGAAGGAGACACAGAATCCGAAACAGGCTCCAGGCTCCGAGCTGTCAGCACAGAGCCCGACGCGGGGCTCGAACTCACGAACCGCGAGATCATGACCTGAGCCGAAGTCGGCCGCTTAACCGACTGAGCCACCCAGGCGCCCCACATTTCTTTTCCTTTTATCAAAATGACGGCTCTGACTGTAGACTTTTCCACACTATATTCTATTTTGTCGAAATGCCTGTTTGCCTGCTATTCTGTGAGCAGGACCAGTTCAGGTTTTCTTTGCTTTGTGACCCAGAGTTTCAAATCATCCTCAAGCCACTGTAGGAACCAATCAATAGTTTTTCAATGAAAATAAGGGCACCAATCTTTTCTCTTTCCGATTACTTTTCTCCTTCCATACACCTATGAGTTCTACTTCTAAAGGCAGATCTGATCAGGTTACACCCCTAATTAATCTAAAGGCAATGAGGAACATTTGAAGAAATTTTCAAATACCTCAATTTGGCATCCAAGTCACTACATGACCCACTTGATCCTTGTTTGCTTCTCCACAATCCCTTTCTACCCACCCTTACCCTTAAACCAGACATTCTAGCAATATCAGAGTACATGTTGTCTTGTGCCTCCAGGCTTGCACACATGGATACTTCATTCTGCCAGGGTCCCAGTAGGAAAATTCCCCTCATGCCTCAAGACATTACACCTCTATGAAGCATTTAGTGTCTGGGCATCACACCTCTATAAAGCATCAGAAGGTCAGAAATCTGACCTAACTACTGCCATCCCTGGCTAAGCTGATTCACCTGCTCTCTGGGATAACTTTCATGTATTTTCCATTCATTTCATGCACTTTAACTTATTTGTTTAAAAGTTTGTTTCTCCTACTAGAATGTTAACTCCTCCAGAGTAGAGGCTGTAACATTTATCTTTAAATGTCTGGAACACAAAAGCCTACGTTTCACGTGGCTGAGTAAGTGTCAAGGATGAGTAAGAAGATGAGCATTGTACAAACACAAAAATACAAACACATTCTAACTCACTTAAGTTGACATTAATTTGTCTACACTTAAAATACTCTCCCCTTCTTCCCCATCTATTCTTATCATATTAGCACTGGCACTTTAGAAACTATAAGAGGCTATGCTTCTAATGATAATTATTTTGAATTCAACATTTTGCTTCCCCGGTAATCTTTTTTGCAAACAGTAATTTTTCAAAGACTGGTTAGGGAATTTTTTCCCACTCTGCTTCCAGAAAAGGAAATTCTTGAAAGGTGTTTAATGAGCTAAATCTGTACAGACCCCAAAATGATACAGTAAGTGGTAAATCAGTTGGGCTTGAATTTCCAGATGCTCCTTATTATTTCCTTAAATCAACTCAAAGCAGCAGTTCTCCGGCAATCACAAGAACATCTCTGTCCAAAAAATGCTGTCTGTTTATAAATAAATATCAATTTGTTAACTGATTTTTTCCCCTGGAGCATACGTAAGTAATACTAATTATTGCATTTAAGAACTAATTGGAAACAAGGAAAACCACAGGAAAAAAATGTATTGATGAGGAAGGCGGGCAAGATTTCTTTTAACTGTAAAAAGTACTTATATGATGAATTCCAATGCTAAAAAAAGAAATTTCTGATGTTGCAAGTATTGCCATGCAGAATTATTCAGATATTAAATATATTCTTCAATAAACAAATACAGACTACTAGCGTGTCTTAACAGAAGAAGAGCATTCACATATTCATAAGAAGAACATGCCATTAATTTATTTATTCATTGCTACAGTGTTTTATAAAGGATTTCAAATGCAAACAAGCATCCCTTCATGCCCAGACTTTCTACAACAGACATTCGGTCATACGAAATACTTGGCCTTCTGACTAGACCCTGCTCTCTCCTGCCTCTGCTTGTGCCAACATCTGCATCAAAAATCCCTCCATCCTCATTCATGTATGTGAATATTTAAATATATTTTGAAGCCCAACAGCCCTAACAAAATCCCATCCAGTAAACCTTCTTTGAGCCCCTTACTTGAAGTGAAGGTGTTTCTATCGCTCTTTACACCTGTGACCTTACATTTTTCATGAAAACAGAATATACGCAAGCTTCCTTCTTAAATGGACACACATCCTGCCTGTGGGTGCTTCTGCAATATGCCTCCATGTGAAACTGGGGGAAGACCTCATTTTGGCAGGAAAAACACAACTCACATTCTTTAATTCTTGAATTTGTGTCCCAGGAAGCTAACAAAGAGATCCTAATTAAAAAAAACAAACAAAAAAAAAAAAACAAACAAACCCAAAAACTGAGCTAATGGAAAGAACTTATGACTGAAGAATTATAGAGAAATGTTGTAACATCTTTTCATTTGCAGCTTTTAAAAAATCAACTAGCAACTCATGTTTCTAAAGTCATAGTAGCACCAAGGATGTGTGACGCCTTTGGAAACCTCTCTTTAGTTTTATAATTCTTTGGTATTTCTGACAGATTTAGACCAAATTGAAAATAATCAAAAGTTAAATAAAAGTTTTTTATTCAAACCATTTCTCAAAAAAAGGAACCTGACTACTTCACTAGATTAATGTAATCTAATACATTTGATTATACTCCAATGCCCTCCACGAGCTAATGCATGTGCTATGAGGGAAGGTGATTCTTAAAAGGTGTTTAATGAGCTAATCCTATATGAACCTAAAAGGATATGATAAACATTAAATTATTTGGCTCACATTTATGTACTGTCATGGACCCATATAAATATACTGGAATTATTTCTAACATGAAAGAGACCTCATTTAATCATTTGTCAACTGGAGAAAGCAATTTCCCACAGCTAAAAATATTTAAAAATCTGATATGAGAATAAAATTGTATTAAAATGGCATAATACATGGATTGGCAACTTGCCAAGGGTAGATACGGACTTTTGCAGATTTCTCTTTCAAAGATATACCAAGCATTCCAACAATTCTAATCATTTGATAGTCAACTGCTATAGGCAAAAAACTGTACCTAGTAATTCTGTACTGCCAATATATTTTAAACTATTTCATAAACATTGCTCATACAGTATGTCTAATAGATTTTGCATACTTTTTCTTATCAGAAACTTCTTTAACACATACAATCTACAGAAATTCTCAAACTAAATTAAATCATAATAGGAATGAAACTGACAAAATCTTTTAGTTGGCCTATTTTACCTGGAGAAACTAGTAAAACAGGGCTCATGACTGAATCTCCATATATATTGAAAATAAACATGTTTAATATTCAAGTAATTTGGTTACACTCACAGACTGATAATTTTGCAAACTTTTCTATATTTAAAAATGTAAATGTGATGAGAAGCACAGTAACATTTTAAACACATTGTTTTAGAATTACTGACTTTCAGCCCAAACCCACCAGAACCAAGAAATTAATAGCACTAAATAGAGAAAACAGTTGCTTCATTATCAGAGTTTCACAAAGCTTTTTTTTTTAAATGGTAAAACAGGACCCAATTTTCCATATACTTTGATGTATTCTAGCTTATGACACTTGCCAATGATGAATTGAGAAACATAATTTGTGACTTAAAAAGTATGCATGAAGTTTACTTGACAGATCATTTTCTACTTCTGTCATCGTGCATTAAGAAATACTTGTAGAATAAATACATCAAGAACAAAACAATCAACTTCATAAAAGTAAATGAGTAGGGATCACGTGGCAACAAGCAGAACTCGATTCTTCAATGACACCAGCATCTCAGATCCCCTCTCTCAGAAGTGTTAGCGCTAGACAGAACTTTGAAGTTTGTATAATCCAATGTCAGATAGGTCAAAACAAATTCCATTTTATCGCCTCACCAAACCAGCCTACTTAAAAATTTCCCTCATTAAACACATACTACATTAAACACATACTAACTCACAATTTCCTTCATTCTCCACTCACTTTCATTTAAAAACACAAACGTTAAAAAGCGTCTTACAATGTTTATTACTGTGGGGAAGTCAAGGATATGAAACAGGTTATATTTTTAGACTGAGTTCTGCAAATAAAGAAAGTGAATTATTAAATAAAGAGAATTATACTAAATAACAGAAAGGTCAGTTTTAAAGACTTATTTGAAATTAGAACTTTAGGCGCCTCAGTAAGTTTCCAAAGGGTCTTTTTAAAGGACAGAGAAAAAACCCTTCTAGAATATAGGATGATGACAACATCTTGGTTACCTTAATTAAAAACAAACAAGCAAACAAACAAAAACCTTACAAATTAGAGTTAATCACTATCAAGACTGATAGAAAAATGCACAAAGATACTAAGAGTAAACATAAGCTATTAAGCCTCTCACTGCCAAAGCAGAATCTTAGAATCTGAATTAAATTGTCACTCTTTAACATAAAAAAAGGATTTTCAAATCCTCTTATTTACATGAGGATTATCTTAATTCATGGCCTCTAAATTAACTCTGGGGTTACTTTCTGTTTCATTATCACTAGAGTAGGACACACCAAAAGTTTTCCCTTCCAGCTTAGGTCCTAGTATGCCATGTCCTTCCCCTAGTCCAAGTGGCTAGGACAATCTGCACAGTCTTAGAGAAGGGATCTGAGGAAAACAAGAAGCAAACTCTTCTTTGAGTTTCACAAACCCAGGCTTTTAAGTTGCAATGACCTGGTTTTTAAACTTCAGAAGTCTTACAGACTTAAGCTATGTGGTTTACGCCATCAATCAACGATCTGTCTAAAATTTCCCCACAAGAGGAGGAGCTATAAATTCAGAAATGTTGTGTCCTGGGGTGGGTGCACTGGTAGTGTAGGCTAGAGACCCCCAAACAGGTTCAAGCAGAAAAGAATCTACCTAGCTGAGATCCTATCTAGCAAAGGCTAGAAAAACGATTATAAACTCAGAGGTTTCCACATGAAGCATGAACTGGGAGCAGAGTAAGAATCTACTAACGTAACAACATCCTCTTCTCTCACTCTCCACTTGCTCTCCCCCACCAAACCATCAGTAGCAAATATTGTGCTTAGGAGAAAACTGGCAGGAACACAATTTTGATGACCTTTCCGCACAGAAAAAAGAAAACAATTACATTCTTACCTTTTCAAAATAAAATACAAAACATTAATAATTTATCAAATCCTATTTTTCATTTACGTTTTATAGAGTTATTTTTTTTTTTTATTTTTTTATTTTTTGGAGAGAGAGAAAATCTTAAGCAGCCTCCATGCTCAGGGCAGAGCCGACCACAGGGCTCTGCCCAGGACCCTGGGATCATGACCTGAGACAAAATCAAGAGTCTGCTGCTCAAATTACTGAGCCACCCAGCTGCCCCTCTACAGAGTTACTTTTTTTTTTACAGATATTCCTTTTTTGGGTATTGTTAAACTATTTACATTTTTTTGAAGGCTTATTTCTGTCTCTTAAATATGTATATATAATTTCATATAATTTTTAACAATGTGTAATTATTGTGTTGTTATTTTAAAGTTTTTTTCTCCCCTTTAAAAGAACTTTCCTTAAAATAAAATCTATGGCCATGGTTTTTATTTCCTTTAAAGGACCTTTCTGTTTTGTTCATTACATGCCTTCTTGAAATTTAATTGAATTTTTAAAAGGAATATCAAATTGTTCATCAATTCAAATTCAAATAAACATAAGTGTTCACTGATAATGAGAAGAAAAAAAGAGAAAAATTCAGCTCTAGCTGAAGCAGGACTTTAAAAAGTAAAAGATTTCTTTTAAACTCACATTAGAAAAATTTGATACAGATGACAGACAAAAGGTAAAAGATATAAAAAAGATTTAAAAAAAAATAAGAAAGAAAGAAAGAAAACCTTGAAGTTAGCCCTGGTTCTGTTGACTTGCTTTTCAAATTAAGAAGTGACATACGAGATTTTTGTGAAAGTAGAAAATAATTTTAGATACAATAAATATAAATCTCAATCCACATAATTATTTATGCAAGAAATGTAATTTTTTCACTTTTCTATAGGACCGTGTGATTATTCTACTGGAGTAAGCTATGGAGACAAGAACAAGTTAATTCACTTTCATGCTTAACATTTTATTGAATATAGTACTAAATCTCAGTTGCCTTGACTGTATTTTTTTTTTTTTTGTAATTTAGAGACTATCAAAATCAAGACCAACATAGTTCAAGATAAATCTGAGGAAATTATCCAGAATGGAGCACAAACAGATGGACACAAGGAGAGGTAAAGAGATATGGAGTAGGAGTTAAATAGGAGGAAGCAACACATATGTAATCAAAACTCCAGAGAAACACACAGCATGTGGGAAAGTGAAAATTTTCAAAGAGATAATGGCAAAGGTGTTTGGCAGCTGATAAACACCAATCCTCGGACTTAAAGAGCTCAATGAATTACAAGCACAATAAAAAGAAAACTGAACCTCAATACATCATGAAATCACACTATATGAAAGACAAGGAGGAGGGGCGCCTGTGTGGCTCAGTCAGTTGGATGTCCGACTTTGGCTCAGGTCATGATCTCACAGGTTCATGAGTTCCAGGCCCGCATAGGGCTCTCTGCTGTCAACTCAGAGCCCACTTCAGATCCTTCGTCTCCCTCTCTCTCTGTCCCTCCTTCTGTCTCTCTCTCTTTCAAAAATAAATAAACATTAAAAAAAAAAAAAGAAAGAAAGACAAAGAGGAGATGTTCAAACCTGCCAGAATGTAAAGACTGATCATCTACAAAGAAATATTAATTGGACCTAAAATGACTTGTTAAGAGCAACAAAGAATGCCAGAGGGCACTAAAATAATACCTTTATTGAGCTGAAGTAAAATAACTTATAAACTAGAATTCAACACTCAACCAATCTTCCAAAAGAAAAATGAAAAAGTTAAGACATATTCAGAAGAACAAAAACTGAAAGAGCTTCTCATCAAAGCAAATTCTACAGAATACTTTTGAAGGAGGAAGGAAAATGATCCCAGAGAGAAAGAGAAATGCAAAAAAACAAGGTTAATGGAAAATATTAGTAAATATATTGTAAATCTAAATAAACATCAATTTTATAAAACAATAATTTCTGATGGGAGGGAAAGGTTAAGTTTGACAAAAAATTACATATTGATTACCTTTATACCTTGTTAATTACGCATATTAAAATAGGTATGGTAGGGGCGCCTGAGTGGCTCAGTCGGTTAAGCGTCCGACTTCAGCTCAGGTCGTGATCTCGCGGTCCATGAGTTCGAGCCCCACGTTGGGCTCTGTGCTGACAGCTCAGAGCCTGGAGCCTGTTTCGGATTCTGTGTCTCTCTCTCTCTGACCCTCCCCCGTTCATGCTCTGTCTCTCTCTGTCTCAAAAATAAATAAAGGTTAAAAAAAATTTAAAAAAAATAGGTATGGTAACCATTAAAAGTACAAACCCAGGGCAGGGGGGAAAAGTCAGTGAATCCAAAAGAAGACAAAAGGAGATGGGGGAAAGGCTGGGAGAGAGAAATAAATAAAAAATATAACTTTATCAGGGGTGCCTGGGTGGCTCAGTCGGTTAAGCGTCCAACTCTTGATTTCAGCTCAAGTCATAATCTATCTCAGTTTGGGAGTTTGAGCCCCGAGTCAGGCTCTGTGCTCACAGTGTGGAGCCTGCCTGAGATTCTCTCTTCCTCTCTCTCTGCCCTTCCCTGCTCATGCTCTTTCTCTCTCTCTCAAAATACAGTTTTTAAAAAAGCTTAAAAAATATAATAACTTGGTCCAAAATATCCAAAATATGGACAGTCTCCAACTTACAACAGTTTAACTCATTATTTTTCAACTTTACAATAGTGTAATGATACCCGTTTAGTAGAAACCGTACTTCAAATTTAGAATATTGATCTCTTCCCAGGCTAGTGATATGGGATATGACATTCTCTCATGACTCTGGGCGTGGTAGCCACAGCTCCCAGTCAGCCAAGTGATCACAAGGCTAAACAACCCTTAAGGGCACAAAACTTAAAACCACTCTGCACCACACAGCCATTCTATTTTTCACTTTCAGTATAGTACTCAATGAATTACTTGAAGCATTCAACACTTTATTATAAAATACGTTTTTTGTTAGATGATTTTGCCCAACTGTAGGCTAATGTGAATGTTCTGAGCACGTTTAAGGCAGGCTAAGCTAAGCTATGATGTTCAGCAGGTTAGGTGTATTAAATGCATTTTCAATATAATATAAATTTACCTTAAGATGAGTTTATCAGGACATAACTCCACTGTAAGTCAAGAAAGATCTATATTAGAAGTCACACAAATGCAAATAACTCAGCAGCTAAAATTAAACTACGTAAAAAGAAAGCCAATCAGCTATATTAATATCAGACAAAAGATACCTGACGTTAAAAGCATTAAAAGAGAAAAAGAGCATCATGATAGAATAATAAAACATTCTCTTCAACAGAAATATACCGACATTCTAAACTTGTAAGACTCTAGTAACAAAGCCCAAAGGAAAAAGAGTTACATAGCAATAGGTAAGAAGCAAAACTGCCATCATTTATAAATGTTGTGACTGTCTATGTAGAAAACACCAAAGAATCTAACAGATAAGATAATAAGAGAGGACAGTAAAGTTGCTGAATATAAAAATCAACAGTAAAAAGTCCACTGTATTTCTATATACCTGTAAGAGTTACAAAACTTTTTTAAAAATACCATTTACAGCAGCAATATCATATCTAGGAATAATTAACAAACTATGTACCAGTTCTTGATGCAGAACATTATAAAATCTTATTGTAGGACATTAGAAGAGAACTAAATAAATTGAAAAGCATGCTATCTAATCCAGAAAATGCAAATTAAACTACAATGAGATTTCTTTTTAAACTTTACTAGTTCAAGCAATAATTAAGAAGTTGGTTTCACAAGCATTTGTGAGAATATGGGGCAAAGGGACCCTCATCTACTGCTGCTTTGAGTGTAAAATTATTCAACCACTTTGAAAAACAGTTTGGCATCCCATTGGGAAAAGGCACAATCCCACAATTCTTGAGGTATATGACCTCAAGAAACTTTTGCATATGTGCTTCAGAGACATGCATGAGAACATTCACATGAGCAACATTGCTCATAAGACCCAAAAATTGGAAACTATCCAAATACACAAAATAAAATAGATAAATTAAGTGCACCCACAGATTAGAGATTATTATCTCAGGGAGTTTTCGAAGGGCACAAAACATCAAGTAATTTCAACCTCTACATCAACATATATAATTCTGAGAGCTGCCATCAAGCGGCAGTTGATGCTATAGGTTCTGGAGAAAATATAGAATAGGGTCACAAAGATATCATTATTATTATTATTATCTATGAAGTGCTAACTGTGAGTCAGTCACTGTGCTATGTTAGGACATTATCGCTCCTCATGACTCATAAGCGAAGAGGGAGTTTCTCACTTTGCTCATGATAAAACCAAGATTCAGGTCACTTTGTCAAGGTTACATAGTATATGGCAAATGATAGGGTTCTACTTATGTGACTTCAAAGCCTGTTCTCTTACCACCATTGTTTTGTGGCATGTACCACGGTGCAGCTTGTAGGATAACCATGATTTGCAAACATTCCATATCTCATTCAACAACCTATAAATTCGAAGGGTAGGATTCACTGTCCTTATAGCCTTCAAAATAAACATTCAATTTAAAAATACCTGAATTATGTATGGAGTAAACATTTAAATTTCTCTACCCTTTTCACACACATGATCTCGTTTAAACCTTGCAACAATTTCTCTGAGGAGGTACACAGAAGACATACTGACTGCTGAGTTGGAAGGTCTAGGCTCAGAATGAACCATGCCACCACCATGCTCAACCTACTTTGGCCTTAGGGCAAGTCATTTAATGATGTACATTCCACAGGCTTTAATGGAGAAGGAGGAGACTTTTATTAACTGAAATAGAACAACTAAATAAGTGAACGTGAATAATCGTCACATATAAACATTAAGAGAAATTGTCATCTGAGGTACGTCATAGCTACAAATTTTTTCCACTTTTTTAGTGTGTCAAGCATGTGTGAAGCATAAAGGAGCTGGGAGCTGGTTCTAACTTCATTTCCTACCCTTGGCACATGAGTCTCTGGATAGTCGGTGCCAGGGGCAGCCGCTTTGTATTCCAAATACCATCCCCCAGGGTTACCAACAGATGCTAACCACAGTCCATACTCTTGGTACTTTCAGTTAGTCACAGGCATTTCTTCTCATACTAAAGTCCAAGTTAATTATCAATTAATTTATTATAATTAGAAAAAAGCCCTAACTTCAAAATATCCCATATTCTTGACACCTGGGTGGCTCAGTCGGTTAAGCGTAGGACTGTGGCATAGGTCACGATTGTAGGGTTCGTGAGTTTGAGCCCCATGTCGGGCTCTGTGCTGAAGACAGCTCAGAGCCTGGAGGTTGTTTTGGATTCTGTCTCCCTCTCTCTCTGCCCCTTCCCCACTCGTACTCTGTGTCTCTTTCTCTCAAAAATAAACAAACATTAAAAAAAAATCTTTTTAAATATCCCATATTCTCTAAGTGTTTTTTCATGTACCATATGACTTGTGTTTTAAAAACAATCCTCATTACTTTGATTATTTTTCCACCCCTAACTCCAAGGCATACAGTCCAATGCAGGGAACTCGTGGGAGATTTCCCCTTAAATTTTAATCCTGTATTAATTAGGGATTTGAAGCTTACTTGTTTGATTTTGGCTTTTACTTTTGAAAATTTGCAAACATGCTGAAAAGACGAAAGAAGAAAATGTATACCTATAAAACTTTCACCTAGATTTATCAATTGTTAACATGTCACCAAATTTGCTCTATTGCTCTCTCAAAATATATATTTTTTCCTTTGCAGAATCATTTAAAGTAAATTTCAAATACTAAAACATTTTATCTATAAATACTTTATCTATAAATACTATAAACATATCTCCTTAGAACCAGGACTTTCTCCTATTAAATAACAGTATCTTCTCACACTCAAGAAATTTAACTTTGATACAATCATGTTTCTCTAATACAGTCTACCTCCATTTGTCCCAATCACGTTCTTTTTTTTATTTATTTTTATTTTTTTAACGTTTATTTATTTTTGAGACAGAGAGAGACAGAGCATGAATGGGGGAGGGACAGAGAGAGGGAGACACAGAATCGGAAGCAGGCTCCAGGCTCTGAGCCATCAGCCCAGAGCTCGACGCGGGGCTCGAACTCACGGACCGTGAGATCGTGACCTGAGCTGAAGTCGGACGCTCAACCGACTGAGCCACCCAGGCGCCCCGTCCCACTCATGTTCTTAACAAAAGTTTTTTTCAATCCGGGATCAAATGATGGATTATTCATTACATTTAATTGTCATGTTTCTTTAACTTTTACTCTTGCCTTTCATTAAGCTACATTTTTAGGGAGTCCATGTCAATTGTTTTCTGGATGTCCTGTAATCTCAATTTGTCTTACTACTTTGTGATTAAATTCAGATTAAGCATTTTTGGCAAGATATACTGTACTTCCCAAAGGATCCCAAATGAAGGTACATAATGCCATTTTCTCCACTATTGGCGGTAATGATTGATCACTCGATTAAAGTAGAGTCTGCTGGATTTTACCATTGTAAAGGTACATTTGCCCTTCACAATAATTTACCCTTCACAATTAGTAATTATAAAACTATTTTTCCCCAACAATTTTCCATACAATGACTTTCGCATCACTGATGAATATGACAACCTTAATTTTCACATGGGCCCCTCATTCCTTATGTTGCTATATTAACCAATCTGTCCTCAGAATGCCTGCTTAAGTAACACACCATAAGGTCCTTTTGTGAGGCCTATAGTTTTAGCGTAATGGTCTGCTAAAGCCCTCAGTATAAAGAGCCCCTCCCTTTTCTCCCCTTTCTAAATCTTATGAAATTTCTTTTAATAAGAGCTTCAAATATAGTATTTTACACAGTAGTTGTCTCATCGCTCATACTGAACAAACTCTAGTCTATTTGCTGGCCTTACCTTCTATAAAAAGAAAAAAAAATCATCCATACACAAGCAGAACTAAACTAAACCCATCAAACTTGAGCCCGTCTGTCTCATTGGTTAATAAAGAAAATTCTCTTTGCTTCACAAAATTACAGGACAATCTGTCAATCAAGCTCTTAGCTTGTCTCCTAAAAGACTTGTACCAGGCTGTCTGTCATATCTCTAGTGTTCTGTATTTGCTATGGATCTTACTTTATCAGCTCTAATGAATCAAGCTACACAGGAAGGTGAAATAAGGTTTCTATCAAAATCTTAATTCCCAAATCAGAAGTCAAGAGGGCAAGCACAGGAAGAGCATAGCCATCTGTAGACGCCTACAAGAAACTTTGACAAGACATACAATTACAATAGTAGAACTTTTTCAGAAAGTAACTGTGACCTAGGCTCAAATGTTACCCATAAAAATCAAAACTGAGCTTTCCATTATGCAAAATGGAAAAGCAATTTTAATAAAGACACCTATTTTTCCACTTGATATTTTTTCCTCTAGAAAAACCTGCAGACTTTTTAAGTAAGTAATCTAGGGATGAACAATGTGCATTGACACCTCCAATAATGAACACCGATATGCTCCAATGACATTCTTTACTCTCATGAACTTTAATACCAAAGATAAAAAAAAAAAAGTTTGATTTAAATTATGCATTCTCCCACAAGGGAGCTTAACTGACCAGCAGAAACCACAGTGAGCAAGGAACTCTAGTCTGAACTTTGCTACTGTGATCATTTCTTCCTCTATGAAAAAGAGGATTAGATTTGATGAGTTCTAAAGATGTTATTTTCAGAGTCATCTATGCGCCTAAATGTATTGCTAACATATAAAAATATAAGCTGATACTCAAATAAAATAACCCCTTGCATTCCCCCCAAAAGATTTAACCAGAAGCACAAGATTTAAAGAGGCACTGAAAATACTCAGTAATCAAGATAATTAATAGTTTAGTACAATATTTTTTAAAAATAAAAATAATGCAAAAATCCATGATAAACAAAATACCAAAATGTTAATAAACAAAGACAGGTCGTTGTTTGTTTGATGACCCTGAATTACTGTATAACAGGAACAGATATTTACCATCAGCAATACGGATCTAAATAAGAAATTTCTATTTTACTATTGTGAAACTACTATTCAACAAATAGGCAGCATTGTGACACAAGGCACTGAACTGAATTTACATACAATTTTAGCACCAACTAGGTGACTAACACTGATAAATTACTTCTGTGTAACTTCACTATTTCCACTCAATATTTTAATATTATTTGCCCTACATACCTTACAGAGTGGACAGGCTCAAGAAACTTAATATTTCTGAAAATGCCTTATGGGGCATAAGCATTAGAGAAATAAGATTTTAAGATAAAGCATTGTTTCATTGTGGAAGCCAACATCTTTCCAATCTAACAGGCGGTAACCCCACCATTCAATGGAATAGCACTTGGTCCAGGGACTGTGACATCTGTGACTAAGAGTTGGATAATTTCACTGAAAAAATATCAAGGACTAGCTTGCTGTCTTGAAAACAAAGTTTTATCCTCTGAGTAAAGGGTAAAATTCACAAGAACACTCACTTTCACTGTTGTCAGGACTGCTGACAGAGGATCAATTATTATGTAAAAATATGTTTAAAATTGTTTTTTAAAGTCCAAAATGCTCAAACAACTTTGACACTGAGGTCCATGTGTATTACCTTGGTGTCCATGGCTCAGTCAACTTGCAAAAGTTTCCCTTGCAGGCAGTACTTTCTTCCCCGGGCTGTGTAGGGACTTCAACACATTCCAAAGACCCACTTGTCAAATCTGCTAACTGGACAGTCAGGTGAATGTCAGCATGATGTCAGTAGCAAGGGGCGAATTTGACTATGTTCCATGCACCACCAAACACCCAAGGTGTGAACACTTGATTTGGAAGACAAGATTAACTTCAAAAGGGAAGGGTGGAAGACAGACAAGAGAAAGGGAAAATATAGAACTAGAGATAGGTAAACTCAAGAGAGGAAAAAAAAAATGGTGTGAAAAGGATTACAGATCATCTCAAAGATGAAATGAAAGAAATGGGGGTGAGTGGGAAGGAGACATGACAAAAGAGACCAAAGAGTGATGTGGAAGAACATGAATAAAAGGGGTATAAAGGGGAAACCTGGAGATTTGCCCAGCCATTAGCCCTGAAGAGACCTGCCTAAAGAAATCAGGCAGGACCATAATGTTCCCAGACTGCTCTGAAAGAAGACAAAACTAGAGTCAAGAAACTACTACTACAGGATTATAAATAAAGAGACTACCTTTTGTAAAAAATGGGGCACTGATTAAAACTTAATTTTAATTTTAAAGAAGCAACTTATATATAGTTCTGGTTAGTTGTGTACAGCCTTATCCACCATAGACTATTAAAATTTAGGATGAATATTTGCTATAATCCTGTTAAGGTTTTTTTGTTTGTTTTGGGGTTTTTTTTTTTTTGCTTCTCATGACTTCTATCAAAATAAGCATCATATCATACTATAGCTGTTGATTCATAAATCTGCCTTTCTACTTATTGACACCTGTGAGCAACTTAACACAAGAAATCACATTATTTATTTACCTTTTTGTGCCCAGCACTTAGCACAGTGTTAGAATAAATGCCTAATAGGTGCTCAGTATGTATGTGTATGTATGGGGCATAAGCATTAGAAAAATAAGATTTTAAGATAGAGCATTGTTTTTTGTGGAATATATATATATATATATATATATAGAGAGAGAGAGAGAGAGAGAGAGAGGGAGAGAGAGTTCTTGAGTTCTTAAAATTAACTGAGAGGACAAAATCCTCTATGGAATATAAAATGTAAATATATTCAACCTAGAAACAAAATCTGTGTACTTGATATCAATAAATAATTTCCAGAGACACGTACATTAATGTTGTCCTAGCTACAAAATCCTATTTGTATATCCTAGATATACTATATTGAAGTATAAAAAAGAATAGATGTTTTTTTCACAACTTAAGGATTCAAAAATTTCTAGAGTACAGAAAGTATCAAAGCTTGCTGATATTTTACCATCTTACTCTAAATCAACCTCTATTGTTTATTTTTACTTACTTAGAGAAATTATAAATGTGTTGTTATAAAAGCACTTGATATCAAGTTTTCAACAATTTTCATACAGACAAGTTTTAGGAATCATTTTATGATTCTGTCTAAATGAAGTTTTTCTTAAAGTATACATCTAGCTTTACATGTCAAATAAGAAACAAAAACAAAAATAATAGTAGGAATTATACTCCTGCTCTATTCTGAAGTTCCAAGAATAATAATTTGATTCTAATATACAAGTTAGCTCTTATGCATGACAGACACCAAAAAATAAGGAAATTAAAATAGTGAGGATCAGTATTAGTTTACAAAGGGCTAAATTTAAAATCTCTTAAGTTACATACTTTTATTTTTAATCATTCTTGAAATGATCAAATAAAAAACAAGAGTTTTTTTATTCAAATAAAAAAACAAGAGTTTCAGTAATTTACTTTATATAATGAATTAAAACACAGAGTTAGATCTAGCTGTTAGATATGCAAACATCCACCATCTGATAATATGCATCGTGTAGTATTTGATTTTTCACTTCATGCACTCCTGTGAATGGCACTGAACAAAGTAGAAAAAAATAGTAAGCTAAGGACAACATAGAAATGTGAAATAACTGGGTAAGTTTTTTAAAATAAACAAATGGAAGGGGGAATGATTTTTTTCCAAAATTCTTTTCCATTCCAAATAATTCATTTTGCTGTGCAACAGAGTTATTAAAATACATTCTGTCAACAAATATTCTACAACTCTAAGTCACTAGGAAAGTATGTTTTAGGAAGATCTAGTCAGGGAAATAGCCCAAGTATCTCTTACAGGAAGGTTCTTTTTTTAAAAGAGAAAATGTAACAAAACTCAATCCAACACTATTTTATCTTATCTTATTTTATTTTATTTTAAAGTTTACTTATTTATTTTGAGGGAGGGAGGGAGGGAGGAAGGGCGAGAGAGAGAGAGAGAAACAGGAGAGGGGCAGAGAAAGAGGGAGAGAGAGAATCCCAAGCAGGCTCTGCAGTGTCAGTAAGGAGCCCAATGCAGGGTTTGAACTCAGAAACATGAGATCATGACGTGAGCTGAAACCAAGAGTCAGACACTTAACTGACTGAGCCACCCAGGCACCCCAACCCTTTTTTATTTTAAAGATCATGTTTATTGTGCTCTATGGAGTTTTAGGAACAGTCTATAAAGACTCAATAACCAGTGAATTCAACCTTGATCTTTCTTAAAACAACTTTTAATGTACTCAACCATGACATATTCAGATTAGGAAGTTCAAGACAATAGCATCTGAAATCTAAAACTAGAAAAGAAGGCCTTGATAAGTTTACTCAGCCTTACATTTTCTCTTGAGGATAGAAGACACTAGAACAGGCAAATACAGCAATGGGAAGCTTCAAAGGCCCAAAGGTACAGCTTGAACCCTACTCAAAAAAGAAAAGGGAACCAAAGTAATAGGTTCCTATAACGTAAATAGTGGTATTTCAATCAGCAATCCATCTTTTGGATTTACAAAGGACTCAGAGAATAAAGATCAAAATGTGCTTGCCCTAATATCACAAACACCCTGAATACAGAAATCTACTCTAGAATATCAAGTGGTAGGTATGTTCTTATGTCCCTCACAAGTCTAAGCTGGACAAACTCAACTTTCCCACCCCCTTTTTCATTGTTCCAAACACTATGCAATTTGATTTAAAAAAACTACTGAAGTAAAAGGATTACTTAGGAAGACAACCTTTCCAATTTGTATAAATCTTTCCAATTTGTATAAAACCTGTCCAATTTGTATAAATCTGGTGAAATGTGACACATCCTACATAGCATATAAAGATATATTGAGAAGTATTTTCAGACTTTTCATAAGGGGTGAAATTAACACTAATATTTCATTTTCTATTATATTTTCTTAACTTGTACTAAATCCATGACGTCTTGTTAAAAATCCATAAATACTACATGAAGATATAAAAGTGAAAAGAGCAATGATAAATCAACTTAGATCCCAGAAATATTTTCTCATTAGGATAGTAAAAGTTTATACATTTTCCTCATATATAAAATAAAACACAACCACAATGAGAATTTTAGTTAAATAGTATATCCCTGAAACAGTCACTGAAAAAAAGTAAGAACACCTAAATCTCAACAGATTATTTTACTTTTGTCCAATACCTAAAAATAAAAGAATCAACCAGTGACTTGGAGTGCCTATTTCTACTCATTATGGTGACCGGGTTTTACAAAATCCAGATCCTAAAATCTATGAGTGAAAGGATGCACAATTAATACAAGTTGCTTGCAATAATCTCTTCTCGGCAGTACCAAAGGCCTTTAATAGGGTGAGTGTACTATAATACCAAGATTAGATTTATATATCCTAGAAAATGGGTTACACGCTGATGAACAGCATTAAATTGACATAATGGCTCTTAGTGGTTATAAATGCAGCTTTTTTCCTACTTTAATTGGCAATGACTACACTGACCTTTTCTCTATAATTGTAACTACAGTACAGTAATTAGACAAACCACTACTTACTTCTGAAATAAAGAGTAGAGGAAGAAAGCTCTCAGTCACTAGCTTTGAGGATGCAGAGTAAAAATGGGATTGGCATTCTACTGGGGGAAAAATGAGTTATCAATAAGAAAAGGGTTTTCACAAATTATATTCTATGTTTAGTTTAACATCTAAATTAAGGACAAAAATCCCAGAGGAAAAGTCCTTTTCATATACATAGAGGCAATCCCCCTACCGAGGGCAAAAACTAGTACCGGAAACAAGTTTGAATGATAAGGGGTGTTTGGTTGGCCCAATCAGTAGAGCATGTGACTCTTGACCTCAGAATCCTGAGTTTGAGCTTCATGGTTTAAAAAAAAAAAAAAAAAAAAAAAGTAAAAACAAAAAGAAAAAAGTCAGAAACCTGAATTAAGGATATTATTTGAGACAGTTGGAAGAAGGGTAGGAGTGGAAAAGTTTAGTCCCAGTGATCTAAAAATAATAATGATAAAAATCCCTAATTGTGGTCCAGGAAGGCATGCCTTCCTTGGGCCTACTTGATTCCACAGGAAGGTAAGAACCTTGACTGGGGCCCTGGAGAGAAGTCAGCTGCCAGTCATACCAGAGGACTCATGACTCAGGCTGTGAAGCAAGCAGTATCCCCTACCTGAAAGCAACCACCCTTTTCTCCACCCTGTTTCTGGGCCTCCAGAAAAGGTCAGCCAGCCCTCAACCCTTCAAGCCTCTACAGTGGGAAACATGAGGTCCCTGGAGGAAAAATGCCAGATGTCTTTTTCATCAGCCAAGATTGTGCTTCAGTGATCACCTGTGTGAGAGACCCTGGGGAGAAAATCATGGTGTGTTGGAAAAAAACAAAACAAAACAAAACAAAAAAACCAATGCAAGCCAACCAGTGGGTCAGTTCTTGCTGCAAGTGGCTAGCCGCTGGCATCTCAAGGCTTCCACACAAGCCAGACTCTTCCCTACCAGCTGTGGTAGCTGGCAAGTAATCACACCACTGGGCAATGATGAACCAACTCAAGACTCAGGACTACTTTCCCATTAGGACAGTAAAAACTTACTCATTTTCTCTACATGTAAAAAGAAATACAGTTGGAATAGGAATTTTAAACAGTATATCCCTATGTGTCACTGAAAATAAGTTAGAAAATCTACATGAGAGCCAGGTACCGTCTTTTGTCAGCTAGAATAATGAAATTTGGCATATGAAAGGCAGTTTATTGAAGTCACTGTACAATATTTGAAAATCCAGGTGATAGGAAAGTGCAGTGTATAGAAATTAAAAACTATCCACACATGCAAATTGGAGACCATTAATTTTGCCAATTATAGGAATAGCAAACAAGGCTTCAGAGTGTGCTCAGCAGAGTTAAAAGGAGTAGACATGATGAAAATGAAAAGTAACAGAAGTATTATACAATTATCCAGAAATCCCTTGACTATATCAGAGGCAAGGATTACTAAACTATAAACTCTGTGAAGGCAGGAACACAAATGGTTCTGCTCACTGCCCTATCCTAAATGCCTAGTCCTGGCAGGTGCTCAACAAATAGCTGATAAATGAATAAATGAAGAATAAGTGATATCATACAGTAATTTTCCCTTACATACTCTTGGATTACACAAGTAATTACTTCTTATAATGCTTTTCAAACACAAAGCAGACACATGTGAAGAATGCTTCTCAAAAGAATTCACTTGGGATAGAATGCTGTATTCTACCTGTGCGACACTGGACAACTTAATCTCTTGTGCCTTGGTTCACTCACTTGAAAAACGGCAATAATGGGGCACCTTGGTGGCCCGGTCAGTTAAGCTTCTGACTCTTGATTTCGGCTCAGGTCATGATCCCAGGCTCCACGCTAAGCATGGAGTCTGCTTAAGATTCTTCCCCCACTCCCCCGCCCTCTGGCTCCCCTGCTCACTTGTGCACGCGCGCTCTCTCTCTCTCTCTCTCTCTCTCTCAAAAAAAAAAAAAAAGGCAATAATAACAATATCAACCTGACAGACAGCATTATTAGGGGTTTAATACACAGAAAGTAGTTAGAACAATGACAAAGTAAGCATTAGTGGTTTCTGCTGTTATTTTGTAATAATGTCCAAGGATGTTTTTAAAAACCCTGTGGCTAGTCACTGGTTTTTGTTTTTTTTTGTTTTTTTTTTTTTTAACATTTATTTTTGAGACAGAAAGAGAGAGAGCATGAACAGGGGAGGGTCAGAGAAAGAGGGAGACACAGAATCTGAAACAGGCTCCAGGCTCTGAGCTGTCAGCACAGAGCCCAACGCGGGGCTCGAACCCACGGACCGCGAGATCATGACCTGAGCCGAAGTCGGACGCTTAACCGACTGAGCCACCCAGGCGCCCCAGTCACTGGTTTTATTAGCCCTTCTCCTGACCCCAGGGCACAGACCCATTTCTTAGTTAATTATGTATTGCCAGTACTAAGCACAATGCCAGGCACAAAATAAATGGTTCAAAAGAAAAAAAGGAATACAAATTGTGCCAAATCAAACACTAATATTACAATACTCTCATCAGAAAAAAGTCATCTAGGCCTGTTATGATTCAGAGCATGAATTTCCTACATAATAAATCCAGATGTGACAAGAATTTTCCTCTAACATTTGATAATATCTAATTAAGAGACAGTTATAATGAAAGAGCTTAAAATATTTCATTTTTGCCAAGGCTCATCATACAGTCAATCTCTGTTCCTCTATCCTCTTCCTTACCATTTATTCATCATGCAAAAACTAAACTCTCAATCCTTTCAATGTATTACTGTGACATCAATGACAAGGATAGCAGATAAGAAGGTTCAACTGACAATCAAATATTGGGAAATGGGCTAAGATGTCAACAATGCAGGACATTAAAACATTTTTAAAAATCTGTACTGAAGATATGGAGAACTATCCATTGCTCCAAATGTGTTTAGCATTACAAGCACACTTCTGTGCAAAATAATATGTTAGAACTCTAAGAAAGAGTGGATTTGTTTTATTTATAAATCTAAAATTTTCCACCCAACTGCCATTATTCACCCTGAAATATTTCTCCCTTTGGTTTTAGAGAAATAAAATCTCAATTGCTACCTCAATACAACATGCTGAATCATCTAAAACCTGGCAATAAAAGTTTTCCGTGGTTTCCCTCCTAACATTTTAAGCAGTACATGATAGGTAAGAATGAGCTTTCCCGTGAGCACCTAGAAACAAGACTGTCTCCTAAGTTAAACCATGAAATGAAAAAAGAGAACAAATGAGCAATGATAGTCAAAAGAACTATATTTTGACTACAAATAGTCAAAAGAACTCCCAGGCTACAACAAGAATTTAACATCACATCGTCATCACAATGACAACCACAGAAAGAAGATATCAACTGGCAACAGGGCAACCGTATCATTTATCATCCAACCATGACATTAAGCCAGACATAAATCAGGACCATGCTACACCAATTGAGACATACGATCACCCTATATTACAAAAAGTTTTGGTCAAGGTGCAAAATAAGAATACAAAACAGAGAGCAAGCTTCACTATTGCCTTTCCAAGTACTCTAAGAGGGTCCTGTTGCATGAATATATCACATATTTGGTAACTCATAATGTTTTAGCCCAAGTCTGTTCTTACGATGCAGTTCTGTGTTGTTATATTTAACTTACATTTGTAACTTTTCATTTATTTATGTCTTATTTCTTCTAGTATATGGTGAATGTTTTTGATCACTGTGACAATGTCTCATGGTTTTTTTTCAAACTGCACATTCCAGCACCGTATACTATATGCTACACACTGTAGATAGAAATTGAATGCTCACTGGCTGACAGTAATAATAATTCTTATTCTAGCTGGCATATGTTGAGTAATTAACTATGTGCCAGAAACTTTTCTGAGTACTTTACATGTATAATCACATTTAAATCGTACAAAAACTTCCTAAGTAAATATTACTGGAATCCCAAGTTTACAGATAAGAAAATAAGAGAGGTTAAGTAACTTGCCTAATGACAAACGTGTAGGAAGTGGCAGAGCCAGGTATAAATCCAGACTGTGTGGCCCCAGAGCCTGTGCTTATAACCACTACGCTACACTGTCTCTTAGTGGAAAATACACTTGTGGCTACATAATTTATTACAAGTTATTTTTTCAGCTATTAAACCTTAAAGTCATTTTTAAATGCTCCAAAATAGTTGTGAGAGCATCAAGAATTGGCATAGGTATGGAGAAACAGACACTCTTCTGCGGGGATCCAGACTTACATATTCTACAGGGAGTTAAGCACGATGTATAAGAAATTTAGGTATGTATTCACTCAGATGCAGAAATTCCCACTGAAGAATTTAACCTTAAGGACAAAAATAAAAGTGTACAAATATACAGGTATAAGAATGTTTACTTTACAGTTATTTATAGGAATAAAAAGTAGAAATAGCTGAATGTCTACCAATAAGAAATTGTATAAATACACTGTGCTGAAACACATGAAACCATAAAAAATGGTGACATAAATCTATATTCATTAAACCAAAAATAAATCCATAGTACACTGTTGACTTTCAGACACAGATTGCAAAATAGTATGCACAACGAAATTCCAAAAGGAAGTAGGGGGAGTACACATACATATGTGTACATCTGAAAAGATGTTCATCAAAATGTAAACAGTATAAATGTCTGAATGGCAGTAATTTAGGTTGTCTCACTGTTTTAAAAATATTTACTAAAAATTTACTTAAGTGTGTGTGTTATTTTGTCATTCAGAGGAGCATACAAGAATTACAAGAGCCTACAATCCAGAGACACATTGTAGGCCATGAAAGAAAATAAGTGTTGGTGGCAAATAAGTGGCCAGCTAATAAGAACAATGAGAAAGGAGCTCAAGCAAAGCGGGATGCAGCAGCCTATGTATGAGTCAAGAGGAAGCAGCATTCAGGCACCACCTTCATCACCAGCAAGCTGAGTAAAGCTTGACAAGTTACAGATGATCTCTGCACCTGTTTCAGAACTGCACAATGAAGGAGTTACATGGGGTATTCTCAGAAGTTCTTTTCATTTCTAATGGTTTGTGGTGTAAATTTTCAGAAAGAACAGATATGAAAAGGACAACTCCTCTATCCCTTGCTAGTCACAAGTGGATTATTTTTTTTGTTTGTTTATGTTTATTTATTTTTGAGAGAGAAACAGAGTGTGAGTGGGGGAGGAGCAGAGAGAGAGGGAAACGCAGATTCTGAAGCAGTCTCCAGGCTATGAGCTGTCAGCACAGAGCCTGACGGGGGGGCTCGAACTCACAAACTGTGAGATCATGACCTGAGCCAAAGTCAGACACTCAACCGACTGAGCCACCCAGGCACCCCAGATTATTCTTTTTTTTAATGTCTATTCATTTATTTTGAGAGACAGAGAGAGGGTAAACAAAAGAAAGAGGAGCAAAGAGAGGGAGAGAGAGAATCCCAAGCAGGCTCCACCCTGTCAGCATAGAGCCCAACACAGGACTTGATCTCACGAATCATGAGATCATGACCTGAGCCGAAATCAAGAGTCAGTCGCTTAACCAACTGCACCACCCAGGCCCTGGATTATTCTGCAGTTTGTTAGTATACACTTTAATTTGTTTGTGAAGGATGTGAAATATCAAAGTCTGGAAAATGAGAACAACAGTGCAAACCCACAAACCCACTCAGACAACTTGTTTTTGGAAATATGATTGTTCCTCAGAGAGTGGGATAGTATACTCTCCTAAGAAAGGAGCCCCCAGGAGACCCTCTCCATCCCAATAAAAGTTCATTTCCAAACAGCTGACAGTTCATTTATAACATTTCACATTTATACAGATAAAAAAAAAGTCTATATGATCCATCTGACATTGCAGTATTTATCTGTCTACTGACAAAAATCTAAGGAATAGTCAAGTGAGACTTTGATGTTGCATTCCACTGTTATTCAGATATATCAATAATCAAATCTGGAGAGCTGCCAATAAAAGCAGAATAAACATCATTAGCATTTTAATAAACCTGCAAGCCACAGGGCTGGAAAAACAGAGCGAGACAGAGCAAAGGGAAATCAGCATGTGCAATGTCTTCCCTCCAGCGGTTTGCCCTTTGGCAGCCCACTATGTCCTCCCTGCTCCACTCCCGCAAAACACACACTCCGGAGACTTCTCTGGATTTTAAAACCTCTCATAGACCTGTCCAAGCTCTAAAGTTAGGAGGTGTATCACAGTTTTTTTTAAATCAATAATAAATAACCTGATTTTAAAAACACTTTAAGAAACTGATCTTGTGGTTATAAGAAGCATTTTGAGTGTCATGTAGTCAGAGTATGGTTTTGTATGTTAACTAAATAGACCCAGATGATAGATGAAGGAAAAGGTGGTACGAAGATGGAATGAAAGAGAGACAGAGAGAAACACAGAGAGAGAATATATGCAATGGATGAAGAGCCAGGAGCTCAGGAGCACAGAAGGCTGAAACTACTTCCAAGTCAAATCCTGTGACTCTTGGAATATATTAAATTCAGAATAACATACAAACATTCAAAGTAAATAGTTAATTTTTCTTAATTTTCAGTCATTACATTTTCTCAACTGAACTAGAAATTAGAAATTAAAAGCCCTGCTTCATAGAATATATTGAATTTCACATAATCTCTCATTACCCACATCGTGCATGTGTGTGTGTGTGTGTGTGTGTGTGTGTGTATAATGTTAAAGTATCTTTTGAAAAGTGTAACTCCTTAAAATACATTTGGATAAAAGCTGTGAGTGAAAAACATTTCACAAAGGTAAGTAGCTATATATAAATTATTTTATGGCAATATAAGTAGGAGACACTGTTGTGTTTCTTTTTAAATCTCTACTTCTGAATCTGAATGTACTTTGTCCATTTAATCTGAAAACTCATTTGTGAAAATATATAACAATTAGTACACTCTAATTGTCTTATTTTCTTCAGATAATTGTAAAAATTGCAAACACTTCAGTGTTACTATACGATAAGCAATTAAGTAACCTTCAAGAGTCTGCTACTATCTTAAAAACCATATGACTTAAGATGTCCTTTGTCAATTTGAAGGAAACTATGAGGCTATAATGGTGATGAAGCATCAGTCATAACTGGTACCACCCAAGCCACCATTCTAATAATGAACTAATGATTCATACTCAAGATGCTTTCGAAACATGATTAAGCCTACAAACATTCCACTAAGGTAGGTTCTCATTACCCCAATCTTATAAAAGAGAACTTAAATAAGTTTACCAAGGTTACACATACAGTGACTGACTCAATGACAAAAGTTTGGAATAACAGAAAAACAAGAACACAAAGGGCCCCAGACTCTCAACTCCCACTGCAAGCCCCTATTCGTTAGTATTGCAGAGAAGCCTTTCAAGAGTAATTTATTTCTAACTGACCTTCTCTGGTAGCCACAGGCAAGTGTTTGCCAAAATGTCACTGACCAAAAAACTCCATACAATGCCATATATTATAAAATGAATATGTCAAGAATCAGATGAAAATGTCATCAGTGACACTGACAACAATAAAAGAAAATATTCTACAGATTTAAGGAACGAAAGAAGATCCAAGTTAAAGGGGGAAAAAACTACCTGAGAAAATGTCATCAGTGACTACAGCAACAAAAAATAGACCACAGCTTTAAATAAAAGAAGAAGACACAATCAAAGGGGAAGAATTACCTGAGAGTCCAGTGCTCTCTAATGGATCAGAAAGGAGAATAAAGACTCCTTTTATGGAGGCTTGTAGAAAAACTACGTCTCCTTTAGAAATCATGCTATTTTTTCTGGGAGGGACGGGAATAGGCAATAGATGGAGGCAACATGTCTGAGCACCTGTGAGAGCTCTTTAGATCTGAATCCCAAAGTCACTCATTTTCTCATTTGCATGTCAAAATGAATGACATAATTTGTGAATGTCATAAATAGTCACAGAAAATTAAATAGAAACTGAACAAAAATTTCCTCCTTGTTGCCCTTAAGATAGAAAGTCAAAAGTTGTTGATTGTCCCATTTTACAGTCTTTGGAAGTAAGTTTCACTTGTAAAAATACTTAAACAATCCAGTTGGACATGTTTACCGTTCTGAAATTTATATAAATGTATATGATATATGTGTATACATGATTTTATTGAGAAAATTATTTTACACTAAGATTTTGGATTTTTTTCTAAATGGACCTAGTTTAAAAAATAAATTCATTAAATTAAATAAAAAAAAAATGTACCTAGCTTCAAATGTGATTATTGAAATCAGTGATTACAATCAATGGGGCTCCTGGATGGCTCAGTCAGTTGAGATTATCGAAGTCAATGACTGCAATTCATGGGGCTCTTGGATGGCTCAGTTGGTTGAGGGTCCACCTCTTGGTTTCAGCTCAGGTCACAGTTTGTGGGTTCAGGCCCCATAGCAGGTTCTGTGCTGACAGTGGGGAGCCTGCTTGGGATTCGCTCTCTCTCCCTCTCTTTCTGCCCCTCCCCTGTGATTTCTGTCTCAAAACAAATAAACAAACTTAAAAAAAAATTTTTTAATGATTACAGTTCATTACTGATGATCAGAATATATTTTTTTCTATAGTCTGGAATTTTCATCTGCATATGATTGGCACTTTTAAATAAAGCTTTAATAGAACCTTCAAAATAACACATTTACACTTTTGATTACCTGCCTGAGGGTAAACTGTTCTGAAGATTAACCACAGTCCAAATTTAATTTTAGGCAGTTTGTTCTAACTAAATGCTCACAGGACACCTATCCTCCCAACAATGAAGCAAATGATGCTAATATGAGGGTTAACAAAGCAGAGAGAGGTGCACATTGGAATTTCTTGCTACCAACTATTATCCCATGTTTCTCTCATATACACTCCCAAGCCCATCAGTGTGGATCATCACAAATTCTAAAAACTTTGTCAAATGCAATATGCACATACAGAACTAACTTAGTGGACTGAAATACACTGTGCAACAGCGACAAGTTAGTGAAGATAAATGCAACCATTCAAAGTAAACATTAGAAAAATACTGTCAATGGAAAAAGAATCACAAGTAAAATAAATGTGCATACAAGAATCAACAGGGGTGTAACACTGTGAAGTTACTGTGACCTTGTCCCTTCCTAAACAGCTACATTTTCAAAATGGGAGAGGACCTTCCAGTAGCAGCAATGTCTGTGTGGATGTCTAAATATCTGTCAGGGCCTCCTTGGTGCTACTTTCTACTTCTCTGCCTCTTACAAGCTTCACTGTTACATTCTACTTGGAGATGGATGTCTGCCAAGAGACATCACCCCCCAAAAAGCGCTTCTGTAACATAATGATGTCTCCATACTGAGAATAGACTTGTGAAGAAAAATCTCAGAACCAAAAAGAAGATGGACATCTCTTTAAAGATATAAACTACTAAACATTTCTAATTTCAGTAAGACTATAATGAGCAAAATATTAACTCTATGGTAAGTAATATATATTTTTCAAAGACAGTTATCCCATAAATGTCTATAAATCTGCAGAAAGAAATGTTATGGAACACAACTCTTTTTTTTTTTTTCCAAATTGATTATTCAATTTAATGAAGCCAGGGCATTGTCTTGACACATTTTGTCATCCCTTTTCCCAATAAATGGCTGTCACAAGGATATCATGTTTCTTCTGGGTTTTTCTTCCCCCTACTCCACCTTCTTCATTCAGTTTTCTTAATCTAGTAAGGTTAACATGTTGTCAGTTAGACGAAAATTGTCTCCACATACCTCACACACAAACCACCACTCTGTTAGAGAATTCAGTTAGTGTCTCTTTAACTCTTCAGTTAGAATCTCTTTAACTCTGCAAGCGTTTTTAAAGGTTATGTCTATACCCACTAAATGAAGTTTACTATTTTGAATGACTTATTTTGACTTGCTCTATTTCTTGACCAATTTGAGCAGTTCTTTTTTTTTTTTTTTTTTTCCTTTTACCTTGAACACAAACTTATGGTCTGATTGCCATGTAATCAATCAACACAGATTTACTGAGCTTCCGATTAGGAGCCCAGGAACATGGAAAAGTCACAATGTCCAGATACAGTTTTAATACCTATGCTGCTATCAATGTAACATTCTAAGAAATTTATAAACCATCTGAGTGTAAATTAAAACTAGTAGACAAAAACGCAACTTCTCTCTCTCTTCTCTCCCCAAACATCAAGTAAGATTTTCTAGATATATATTCACACAAAGCAAAATATTTGTTTATATTCATGTAATACAATAAAATATCAAAATAGTAAAATACACTGGTGATTTATTGGTTGAAAGAAGAGATTAAACAAAACCAAAAATAAGAATTCAGCTTAAATTCAAGTTAGAAGGAAAACAAACGGAAACTGCTTTTCCCAAACGAAACCAGTTCTCAAAATACTGTAATAAATCATGGAGGAAATGCTCCCAGACTTTATTTAACAGGCAATAAAACCCTGAGGCAGGTCCGATTAGTGTGCTGTTATGGTAAATGATAAGATGAGCACTGATACATATGTCAAAATCAACTACTACTATTAACTGGTTTATTGATGTATAGTTATTAAGGTGATACTTAAAACTAACAATAAAAGCATTTCAAAAATGAAAAGATACTCGCTTGTATTTTGTGGGATTTTTGTGGTAGGTATTAAGTGCCATTACTTACATATGCCCTAGAAGCTATGTCCTTATAAGACTTATTATTAGAAGACACAAATGCTGAAGGTAAAAATATGGTGATTAAGCTCCAGCCACAACACTTCCTTCTAAGAGAGGGTCTCTTCCTTTTCATTTCTCCCTAATGTGACAATTGAGTAAAACAGAATATACTATTAAAACTATAAAACACCTAAAATTGTTTTTAATATAGGAATTGACCACTGAACAACCAGATTTGAACCACAATGGTCTGTTTTTTTACACAGATTTTTTTAAATAAATACAATACAGTACTATAAATGTATTTTCTCTTCCTTATGAGTTTTAAAGTAATATTTTCTTTTCTCTAGCTTACTTTATTATAACAAGACAGTATATAATACATACAACATAGACAAATTGTGTTAACTGACTTCTTATGATCTATAAGGCTTCCAGTCAATGGCAGGCTATTAGCAGTTATATTTGGGGGAGTCAAAAGTACACACGCCAATTATCAGATGTGCAGGGGGTCAGCACTCCTAACCCCCACACTGTTCAAGTCTCAACTGTATGCATAAAATTGAGACCTTATATTTATGTATTTTTAAATCTATATTCACACTGTTCCCTTCAAACTCAAAGCTCGTATGGCACCAGTAGAGCTGTCTTTTTTTCCACGCATCTTTTAGATGAATACTCAAGATTAAATAGTATCACGAGAAACTGCAAATGGATGTTATTTTATTGTAATATTAATTTCATTCAATGATATTTATTTTATTATAATGCTATTTAGCTAGCACTTCGATTCAATAGACTCCACTGGTAGATTTAACTGCTTATGGCAACGAACTATATTTTTAAACTCAGAATAAGCTGTTGGAGACAGTTTGATAGATGGGATTGAGGTCAGACATATCTACATTCAATCCTGACTCTGCATTTACTAGCTGTGATCGTCAGCAAGATACTTTACCTCTGTGAGTTTCATTTTAGTTCATCTATAAAACAGGGTATAATGATACCTATGTCATAGAGTTAATGTGATGATGAAATAAGATAATAACTAAAACACTCTTGGTACCTTACCTAACAATATAAAATTCTCAACACAGAGTCGCTATAAAATCTCTCTCTGTAACTGCTGTATAACAAACTACACCAAAACTTAGCAGCTTAAAAAAACAAAACAAAACAAACAAACAACAACAACAAAAAAAACAGCGCTTATCTGCTCACTACTCCATGGGCCAGCAATTTGGACTGGGCTTAGCTGAGTAGTTCTCCTGGTCTCATTCACTATACAGGACTGCAGGAATCCAAAGGCTTGACTGAGGCTAGTCTTGGTGGCCCTGTTCACATATATGACAGTTGATCCTTGCTGTTGGCTTGCCCTCCATCTCCAGGTGGTCTCTCATCTTCAAGAGACTGGCCTGGGCTTCTTCAGGTGATGGCAGCATTCCAGAAAGGCGAGAACAGAAGTTGCTAGGTCTTTTAAGCCAAAGCTTGGAAGCCTCAGAACATAATTTCCACTATATACTATTGGTTAGAAAAAGTCACAAAGCCTGCCTAGATGCAGAAGGATAGGGAAATGGATGCTACCTACGGATGGGAGGCTAGGCAGCATCACACTGCACAAAGGCATGCATACAGGGATGGGAAAAAGTTATGGCTGTAATTTGCGATCTTCTGAAGGGTGCAAAATGGTGACAAATTCTTACAACTTTAAATAATTGTAGAATTATTTAAATTCTTATTATTTAAATAATTGTAGAATCCAAGTTTGTAGAAGGCCAAGAAGAAGTACTAGCTTGAGTTTTCCACCAAACATTTCTTCTGCTGCTTCAATGACAGTTTTCAAAAGATACCCAACAACCAGTCCCAGTGACTGATACCATCATGTAAGTTTCTTTGGTTGCTTTTCTGGTCTAAAGGTCCTCAGCACGTTTCTATTGAATTAATCAATACATTTATTTTCATCTGACTTGATGGCTTTACCTTCAACAAGCAACTGTCTAACTAAAGATTCCACAACAAACAGCATCACCAAGAAATTGGGATCGAGTATGAAGTACTTCTAGAGACTACAAAATGTGTAAAAGAAAATAAAGAAAAATCTATCACTGTAAAAATTATATACATGCTTGTTCTTCTCCATGAAAATGATCACTAGAGAAAAATTTAGTTTTGTGATACAGTCAGCTAGCTATTCATCCTGAATTCAGGAGAAATAAAATAAAAAGAAATAAATTAAAGACAACAATTTTTATATCTTTCATCCAACAAAAAGTATAATGCCAAGCAAAACTTGAAACTTATCTTTAAATTATTGTGTCAAATCTCATTTTAATGAGTATCTTTCTAAATTTCTTATCACAAGCCTCGGAAAGTCACAAAATGATAACTGCTACCAAGACTTTCTTTAAGATGTGTGTCTCTGCAAGATTTATCTTGAGCCACAGTCCTTAATACAATAAAATCTGTTTGTTTTGGAGAATTTCATGGGGCAGGATATGCCACCAAACACACTGAATGGTAAGAATTGCTCCTTATGGAAGGAGAGAGGTGAAAGAAAGAGCTACTTGCTGTTTGACAATATGGTGAGCAGAGGAGGGGTCGGGAAATGGCTAATTCCCCCACTGACATTTCTACATTTTCCAATGAAGAACTCATTCCTAAACTTGCCATTTTTTTTTTTCAGCTGAGAATCTGTTACAACATTGCTTCATAGAGAAACAGTTGGAAACCCAAGGAGTTTTCAATTTTAGACAAATTGATACTGCCAAAATTATAATACTCAATAATGGAAAACTTCAATAACATGAAGTGTGCCTAATCTGGTTTTTAAGACATTAAAAATCCTGATTACTTTATGAGAAGCCACATGAGAAGCCAAATACACATTCGGCTAGAGGAAATATCACTAGCCGGTGCCATCTTCGGTGGCTAGGTATTTCTTCTCCTATGTGAACAAGGCAACTTAGCATGCATATTGAAATTAGATAATCCTAACTGATAATTAAAGATTAAAGATAACCCCATGCTACAGCTCCTGTACAGGTAATCTACTTCTCAATTTATTTTTATAGGAAATCTTGTAAATATCTAAAACACTCTTATCTTGCTTTAATTATTTCGCAGCCCTACACAAGTGATAGATACACTATATAGGTTCGTACGGAATAGTTACCACTTTTGAAAAATAGTGACTATTCTAACATTCTTTAATTATACTGCTTACTAATCTTAATTGCCACGATTTCAAAAGACAGTTCCAAAGTGCATCTTGAACAAACAGAAAAGCAATTAGCCTAAATTAATTGCTTTGCTGATGTGATTTGCAGTAGGTATGCTTGGTGGTTTTGAAACTCCTGCCAGTGCTTTCACAACTTGATGTTCTGATGATTTTTTAGCCTATTTTTGCACCAGAGCAATTAACCAGATAATTGTTCTAATGTGAACCTGGCCTTAATCAGTATGTTTAGGTTCATGGTAGCAATTAACCAAATATTAAACATACTTTAAAGAACAGAACTTAAAAGTGCTACAAGACGAGTTAAGAACAAAACTGTGTGTTTTTTTTCCCTCAGTCATACTTTTCTCACCAAGAAGCAGAAAAAAGCTGTAACTGTCTCCTTTGCATCTTTTCAATTAACACAAGGTATCATTACATATGAAAGGCAAGTGAAGTTTCTGGTTCTTCATTTAGAAGTATTCCAAAGACCCTATTAAAAGGGCAAACCCAAGGATTCAACATTAAAATCCTATTTATTGTTCAAAAAATGAGGCTACGGGTTTCAGATAAATAGCATGCAATACATAAAGCAAGCTCTATCCGAATCCAGACAATGACATTAAATCCTCACCTTATGAAGTTTCAACTTTATTCAGAAATAAATAAATCTGGAAGAAAGAGGGCATTTGAACCAACCGCCTGGATTTCAGCCAGAGTTCAAGCCAAATTTAAAGGCAGATTTATACATCCTACAAAAGCAGCATTTATAATTCTTGCACCATGCAGGTATTAAATGGCTTCTCTGAGCTGGGCCCTACACGAGATGCTAGGGGGTGCTGCGATGGGGGCAGGGGGCCCAAGATGAAGACACAGGTCCTCCTTACCAGGAGAGAAACTCATACACAAAACATTATGCAGCCACAAAATGATCTACGCCACCAACAGAGTGACTGCTGTGGCTTCAGCCAGACAGTAACACGATACAGCACTTCATTACAACCACCATCATCATTTCTTCTTTTCTTTAAATATAAAGAAATTCACATTCAATTTAAGGGAAATCATCAGTAGTGCAACCATAACTGTTAATGAAACAAGTCTGATCTTTTGGCTTCAGTAAGTGAGGAGTTATTTGATACTACTTTAAATTAAATATTTTATCAGCTGGGGAATAATATACCTAAAACCTTTCCGTTTTCACAAAGCAAAGGGTTCAAGCTTCAAGTACTCTGTCATTCTTCATGTCTCCACGTCTTCGTGTCCTCTTTCTTAATTTCTGAAAGGACTGTCACACAGAAAATAGCCCAGGCACATATGTGTCAGGTCTGCCATTTTTAATTATTACCAATCAAATTCCAGCAATTTCTCCTCTGGTTAAACATGTGTGTACCTATCTGCTAAAATATTTCTTTATGCCACAGTTCATAAAATATTTTAGGCTGATGCAAATCCCTTGCACTACATTAATAACTAATCACAGGAGATATTTATCATCTCAAGCCTTTTACAGGAAAATTGTCAGATTTAATCACCTTTCTCATATTTTCACTATTTACTAGGCTTCATTTATCATACATTCAAAAATTTTGACAACAGTGAGTTATTTTAATTACCATTTCTGGTTGGGGATTAAGAAAAAGACAACTCCTGGGGGAAATGGAGAAGGGAGGGATGGTCCTAAGTTTGTCCGAGCAATCAATAAACGATTACCATTTTGTCAATAAATGAAGATTTTCTTCACTGTTGGCAATTTTAAAGCAGGTTTGAGGTTAGGAAGCCTCTAAATCCATGAGCATATAGCGCTGCATCTATCATCGCATAAAACACATCCCATTCTTCCCATAATCTGATCATGAATTCGGATTTTATACTATGCAAGACATATGTTTTTTTTTAGTCCCCCAAACTGAATGATTAATGTATGTTTACTTACATTTATATTGCCTGAAAAACACAAAAGCAATAGCAGTGTTTAGAGTACCACATCCAGGAAAGCTAGTGATATATATACTTGTATGGAAGCTCTGTTAATTATTATTTACAGAAATCTTTACTTATGTATTTATCACACAATAGGAACCACACACAAAGCAGAAATTTAAAGTTGCCATTACATGTCAGAACTACCATAAAAATTCACATTATTCTGTAAGACAAAATAATGTGAACATGGAGAATCAATAAGACAAACTCATCCACATCCAATCCAGCTTCCATCCCATCTTCAGAAATGCAGTTAAAAATTAAAGCAAGCTGAGACATATACATCTCATACAGATTTTCCTTTCAAGTGATTTTGTTAGGTTAAATACTTTTGAACATATATCAATTAACATTTCCTTAAAAATGAGACTTAGTCACTAGATGTACTAAAAGAACAAATATTCAGTATCACTATGTACCAAACAATGAAAAAATTCCTTTCATTTGAATGCACTAAAAATTTCATCTGAGGATAGATGCACAAATCATTTTATCAGAGACTTTGCCTTTTGTACAAAAATATCATCAGTTTTGTGAAAAATCACATATACGGGGAAACCGGTACAGACTAGTTATAGCAATTATTTTTTGCCAAAGGTACTGAGACATTCAATGAACTTCCTTCTTTTTAACCCAGAGACAACTTACTCAAAATATATACCCAGTATTCTCCTTTACTCTGCAATGGTTAAGTATTTGCTACAACTGTGAGGGGAGCTTTTATAGATAATGAAATATCTGTAAAAACAAATGTGTGTCAGCACATGCTTAAATAAATCCTTATCCAAATTTCATTTGTGAAATTCCTGTTGATACCAACTATGAACGAGGTGTGGTACAAGACACAAAAATGGGCAAGACTTTCTACTTCTCCTCAAGGAACTTAGTATGAAATGAAGAGTATTTACAAATAAAGCCGGTGGGGAAAATTTGCTCTTCATTACAAAATTAGCTGTTTTGTAAATCCACTTTACGTACACAGTAAGATATCCAAAACTTGTCACCTATCAAATATCCCGAAGGGAAAAGAGAAGGTAGCATTCTGATAATGTTTAGAGTGATCAAGCACAGCATGATGCCTGAGATAGGATGACCATATAATTTATCACACACACCAGGACACTTTGGACCACAGAAGGGAACAGTGAAGCACAAATGCTAAACCTGACAGAATTTCAAAATAACAAGAATGGGCTGGAAATGTTCTAGCAAATGAGAACACTAGGTCACTCCAGGTCTGAGGCAGAACGAGGTACTGGGAGAACATGAGCCCCTCGTGGTTAGAGCTTAGACTTTGAAAACATATTAAAATGAATTCATTTTAATATGGATTCATTTTAGTATGTTCTACCACTTACTACTTGTGAGCTATCTAGCCTCTCTGGACCTTAATCCTTTCATTTGAAAACGGGGTTAATTTCTTCCTCAGGGCTGTTGTAAAGACAAATGAAACACTGTGTGTAAACACTTAGCACAGTGTATGGCACAAACTATAATAAATGATAGCTATTATTAGCTATCTTCATTATCCTTGGTCCAAAAAACAAAAGGGAGAAAATATTATACCCTCTGGCCTCTCTAACATTACAAGAACCAATCACAGTTTTAAAAAGATGGTCTAATGGATAGAAGGACACAGAAGACATATTTACAGATAGCCTGAGCATCTGAATAGTAGTTACTCTAATATCATACTATTCTTTTAGGGACGGTCTTACAAATAATTGTGAATATAAAAGAGAGTGTCAAAAAATATGCCAAGCTTAAACAAGTGTCACTAGCTCAGAAAGACTCCGTTCTGTCCCTAGAACTCCCTCGGAACTCAATAAAACATTTCTTATTCTTTTTGCAAAAAATATGAGTATCAGAGAAAGCATACAAGATTATTCAGATTACAAAAATATGCTAAAATTCAGTTGCACAAAAGCTGGAGCTGACCAGCCCAGCCACAATATTAGGCACCAAAAGTATGCAGACGGAGCGCTCCACGTACTCTACACACGCAGGGCAGTGCTGCTGTAAATGCCACCACAGCGTTGCTTCAATAGTCAGTGTTATTTTTGCTGCCTCTTTATTTCCAAGTTTTCAGACTTTTATAAGAGAAAATTGTTCAAACTTCACACCACTCAATACTCCAAGGTGAAAAGTATTCCTCTCCTCCAGACCACTTAACTTTAATAGAAAACAAAATATTCTCAAACTCAAATTCAACTATGCCTGCTGGATTTAATGGATAGGTTTGTCCCCCCTGGGCAATCTTTAAACCTCAGTCTCTAGGAGAATTAAGTAATATTAGGGGATTGAAATGAAATAAAATTCTAAGTCCACTGTGACATGACATTCACAGGAAGATGGTAGATTATCCACCCAGTCCTCGAACACTTATAAATACAATATATAGCATATGCTCACAAAACAATTCTTAGAAATAAAACACAATGGGCACTCAGCAAATAGTTTATATCACCAACACCTGCTCAAATCCTCTCTGAACTTTATTTCTAAATGTCACCGTTTTTTATTGAATCAACGGAAATTTGAAAGAAGAAACAGAATAAACATCCAGAGAAGATCAAGGGAGTTAGAAAAATCTTTATAGAAAGCCTCATTGAGTTTTCCATGAGCCAGGGCGCTGTCAGTCTCCCTCAAAGGGGTGGTGGAGTAATCTGTCATTCTACAACCTCAACCTAAGTACACCTAGAAGACTAAACAGGGCTACCCACAGAAGAAGAGGAGAAAGAATAGTATTAAGATTTTTCTCAATGCTATAAACAAAGAAATCAAGATTCAAATACTGAGCACTGAAAATAAATTCATTTCATTTTAAAATAAGTAACTTTAAATCACAGCCTTGAAGTTGGAGGGAATTTAATAAACTAGCTCAGCTCTCTTTGTAATTCAGGAAACTTTTTTTAGAACACTCTTGTTTGAACACTGAGTGGAAGTGTCCATTTTGGATGGCAGTGGATGAAATTAAAAGTGTTTAGCTAATTTTAAGCTGAATTCTGTCTCTTGCTGTAACTTCTACCCTTTGGCCAAAGCTCTGATGCCTAAAATAATGAAGAACTAATTTAAGTAGACCAATTAACTCTCTATTGTCTGTTAATATAGTTTATCAGACTGTACTTAAAAAGAACGATTTGTTTTGAAATAAGAAATACCCTTTAAAAACCTCTACATTCTTGATTTTCAGCTTGTAGACTGGGGATAGACAGATAATACAAAAAAAAGTACAAAAGTACCACGCCTGGTAGGAATGGTGGAGGACTGGAGAATCGCCAGAGAGAATACCCTATTTGTCTTCCCAGAAAGACTGAGTCCAATGTTGCTAGATCTGCAAATTTCCAACAGAGAGCCCAACTTCATAATTTTTATGTGAACTATTCCAATTTTTAAAGTGTTGGCAACTAGTTCAACTTTTTAAATATTTTATAGGCCAAACAAAGCAGCTTTATGGACTGGACTCAGCTGTAGACCACCAGTTTGCAGCTTCAACTTATTTAAAAGTGTCATTTAAAGAGAAACTATCCATAATTACTATTCTAAACACTAGGACATATAAAGTGAAATGTTAACATATTATAGATGCTATTTTATGTTTGAAAGAAATCGGTCACAATAGTCTAAGATTTAAAATTCTCCAAATTTTAGAATGTCCACTGATAGAATAGACATGAATAGAAGATTCACACAGCACAATTAACTCCTTTACATGAATAGCAGATTCACACAGCACAATTAACTCCTTAAAAAAAGTGTTCTCAGTTACTAATGTTCAACAAATTTAATACATTCAATTTTTTTAACTGCAAATTCAAAACATAAATCGCTAGCTAGGCAAGTTCGACTGGTTGGCAACATAACTTACTTTAACAACCAACCTGGTATTTATTATGTTTTGTGACTTTAGCTGATAGATGCTAGAGAAATTTTCATTTCTCTTATATTGTTATCCTAATTCATTAGCAAGCATGGTCAACTGTTAATGAGTGGATCATATATTTGATAATGGGTATACATATCATGCGATTGAACTTTTTTCAAGACTAATGTTAAAAACTGAAAATGGGAGATTTATTACGTCTTTAATAACCAATTTAAAAATTTTAAATAGTTTTTGTAAAGATCTATTAAAATCAAGTAGATTTCACTTAATTCTTCTTGGCAAAAAGGAACAAAAGAGCCATTATAAGCTATCACTAAAGATGCTCAGAACCATTCAGTTTTTTACATATCAGTTTGTTATATCCAAAGCATGCTGCTTTTAGACTCTGTGCCAAACATACAAAAATGAAGAAGACCAAATTGGATGTGAAATAACAAAAGATTTATATCAAATACAAATAAACATTTCACTAAACTTAGAGTCAGAGAGAGTAGGGTAGATATAACAACCAGACGTTTAATTTAAGTCACTGATAGAAATAGTGTCCTCTTTTCATAAACCACTTGGATTTTATTTGTGTTCAAAAGCAATGGTAAATGTCAAATGACTACTAGACCATCCTTCTGAATACAAGAAAATATCATGCTGTTTAACTCTCTAAACACAAAAAGTGCTTTTAGAAAAACAAAGATAAAGAACAGCATGTCTTAGTCACACACATCGATAGAAGAACCAAAAAATGCTAAAAGATACCAAGAGCATAACAATAAAGACCTTCAATTACTACATATTTTAAGTTTTTGAACTTCAAAAGAAAGCTTACAGATAAGAATTTTTAAGTTCAAGATAAATCTTATGTGTAAAGTTCTGAATATCAAAGTTTATCTTCATGTAAGGATTCCTTTCTTAAGGCTAGAAGCATTAAACATAGATCCTTTTCAGATGTACTACATATAAAACAACATCTAAAGTTTCTATTATACTTTTTTAAGAAAAGAAAATGATGAGAGTCCTTTTAAAAATTAAGAAATTTACATATTAATGTCAGTTGTGTGTGAATCCCAACTATGAAATGGAAAATTGACTCATTAGCCACCATGTGCTTTTTCTCATTTGTCCTCACCCAGTTTTTAATGCAGCAATGATGGAAAAATACATCTGCTGGAAAAGCTAAAGAAAAATCATACAAAGGTCTAAATTTAATAGGAATAGTATGACCTTCCACTAAACAAAAGATCTGAAAGAATTAAAAGAGAACATGTATAAAGTGCCTATCAATTACCTGGGTAGTAAAGGTTACTTTCCTCCCTTCTCTCCTTACAAGGCTCACTATTATCTATCTCACTCATTAAGTCTTATGTCACCTAAAGAGAGCAACCTTTGAGAGCACGAGGGACTCAGTGCCCTACAGTCAGAGACACAGTACCAAGTATTTAGTAGGGGGTTAATAAATGCTTCCTGATTTACTAGAGGATAATAATAATGAACAAATGTAAAACAGACGCTAATTGATAGGCTAAATGCATTAGTGCATTCCACTGCCCTCTATATGAAAGGTTACTAACCCATCTTGGCTAAGTGCTGAAATTATAATTAAGTCTGACGAGAAGTCCTAGATTTATACCAATATAATTACGAATATTACTTAGCTTAGTGATAGAGTATGGTAAGAACAATGAGATGAGTAATTTAGATGATACTGCAAAGTGGGTTTTAATGTTTGAAACTTCTATTACAGTACACAGGATAAGTGCAAGTAGTGTAATTAAAACCTAAAAGAGTCTGATTTTTAAAACTCTACCGCTCAGCCTCATTAAAATGCATGTTTTCTCAATTAATCCAAACTTTTCCATTAAAAACATAAAAATACACTTTCATTCCTTGCAAATAAATCTCTACAGTACATATATTTAGGATCAAATACCAAATAACCATTACAGTTAAGTAGGAAAAAAAATTATTGAAATAGCAAGAGCTTTGAAAAGATGGAGCCTAACAAAGGAAAGGAAAGACAAAGTGAGGGGTGCCCATGTTCTCATTTGTAAATATCCAGTTAGGACTAAATAAGCATTTGAAGAGCCAGAAGATTGGAAATCCCTAAATATCTTTATTTAAATGATATAAACCTAAGCAAAATGTTTACTTAGAAGACAACATTATACATGGGCTGCTTCTTATTTACCTCTGTATTCTTTAATTACTGATTCTTCCACATATGTCAGCTACACAGAAAATTGTTGTGGAATAAAAGGAAATCATTTTCATAATCATTTTGTTGAAGAAACAGTTTTTTCCTTTTAATTCTTTGTATTACTAAGTAGTTCATCTCAATATTAAACTAAGGCAAAACATCACAGGATGTTTCCTTATGCACTTTATCTTATTAGATGTTATGAGAAACACTTAAAAGATTATTTTAAGATGTCATAAAATTGACTGTAGAAGAATGTTGATTATAAAGAAGAATTTTTTTAAAAACATTTTTATCAATTTTCTGTAGATTTCAATATACCCTATATGGAAACTATTACTCAAAAACAATAAATACCTTTTATAAATGATGACCATGTGATCTGGATTAGAAAATTTTTCAAGAAAAATTTTACTAAGAAAGAGTCAAGTCAAAGGCTATCACATAACTGTAAGGATAATGCGGGTTAAGTTACAAAACTGTCACTAGAACTTACCATAATGGGGGAAAATGGAGTCCATGTAACTTTAATTTTAAGTACAAAATTAAAAGAGGAGGGGAAAAGTATTTTGATTTAAAACATTATCTGAAACAAACTTAATAAATCATTGCTCCTATTTATGCAAAAGTATTTAAATTTAAATAGGTACTAATTTTAACTAAAATAGTACTTTCTATTCTGAAAGCAAAATATTTTTGGTGGCTTATCTTTAAAAAAAACAAAAACAAAATTTATCCCTCAAAGTTACTGGACCAACATCTTGTCTCTTGTCTGTATTTCAGAACCTACCTACATAATCATTAGCAGCGGAATAGTCCTACTCCACATTTGATTTCATTATAAAGAAGTCTACTCTCAAGGGCTCCTCCATCTAATTTTCTTTCATGCAATAGTTCAAAGAAAAATGGGTTTATCATTGCTTACAAGAAGAAAACTACCCATTTTATACATTTTGACACTATGTATTAAACTGTCCATCACGTGACTTCCATTTTTAAAACTAATTATATTGATGCAGAGAACAAAATGTCATCCTTGAGAAAGGACCTGAATGCATAATATTTGAAATCATTTCTTAGAATCATTCTCCTTGATAAGTGAACAGTAAACCAAGCACAAAAGTTGCAAAAATATTAAAGTAACAAACAATATATCCTGGATGGGTGACAAAGAAAAATTCAATAGACTGCTGTTATAACTGTTTAGGCAAACATTTGAATCAAAACGCATAAAACCTTGTTGTAAATATAAGCAGTGGATGGATTAAAAGTATACGTCTAGATGGTTTTCAAATCTTAAACATATCTATTTCAAAAGGCATGGCTACATTAAATTTTCCTTAAAATTGTCATGCCTTGTTATACTGATAATTAGTATTTGGTCAGTAAAACACGTTTCCCTCTGGAAAACTGTTTTCAAGATGTTACAATGGTTACCTGTCATTTATGATCCAGTTCAGGCAGAGATTGAGAGAGCTAAGATTTTTGCACCTCTTGACAATTTCCATCACGGTTTCATTATCCAGTTCAGTGATATGACGTAGGTCCAAGCTGGAAAGATTTCGTAGCTAATGAGATAAAAAAAAAAAAAGTGAAAGATGAGAAAGATAAATGCTACATTCATTCTCAAAATTTATATAGTTTATTACAGAGTATCACACTGTATGATACTGAAAATAGATAACAGTCTAATCAAGTTAAACTCATTCATATAATATTTTATGTACTAAATTAGAAATGAATGGAGAAGTATATATATATATATGAATGGCAATATATATATATATGAATGGCAATAAATATTAAAATCAAATAGATTTTATTGACATTTCATAAGAATCAAAAATAGCAACACAGTACGTGGGAAAGCTGTTAAACATATCACATTAAGTACCTACAGTTTAGTAAGATTATTCTAACATTGTTCAATTTCAGATATTTATCTTCAGGATTATAACACCACTTTTGTATAGGTTTTTGCACTTTTTAAAAGATGAGATATGAGTAAGTGGTTAATTCGGAGATACTCTGGTGATATTTTATCAATAAACTCCAAATAGAACTATTACGTGTAGTGTGTTTTACCAAGTGGAAAGCAATATAAAATGCTGTTTAAGTAAAGATTTTTCTCCAGGTGTCACCTTCCCCATTTCTCCCTTTTCTCTCCTCCTTTCCTGAGGTTTCTTGTCTTCCCCTGATGTTTAGTCTCCAAAGAAAATTAATAATATCATTTAAACAAAGATGGAAATCATCCTCTTCAAATAAGCTACAAATCAAATAAGGTATTTTTGCTTAATAACACGTAAAGAATTATTCTGGATGCAAGTGATAAACCAAGTAGCACCCCTTCCAAATATGTCTAAGCCCTAATATGTTACTTACCTGGCAAATGAGACTTTGCAGATGTGATTAAAGTTATGGATTCTGAGATGGAGAGATTATCCTGGATTAACAGGGTAGGCCCAATCTAATTACATGAGCCTTTATATGCAGACCACCTTTCCCAGCTAAAGTCAGAGAGATGTAATGGAAGGTGGTGTAGGAGACATTAGAATTGTGAAAGGGATTCAACATGCCTTTATTGGCTTTGAGTATGGAGAAAGAGAACTAGGAGCTAAGGATTGTGGGCATCCTCTAGAAACTGGAACAGCCCTGAGCTGAAAGCCAGTAAGAAATAGGGACTTCAGATCTACAACCTTAACTGAATTCCATCAAAAACCTGAAGGAGCAAGAAAACAGATCATCCATCCCCTTAAGCTGCTAGAAGGGAACACAATCCAGCCAACACCTTGATTTTAGCCTGGTGAGACCCATGTTGTACTTCTGACTTATGCAGCTATGGGATAGTACATTTGTGCTATTTTATGCTATTCAGTGTGCGGTAATTTTTATGTCAGCAGTAGAAAATGAGTATAGGGCATTTCTAGCACTGTGAGGGAGCTTTCCCAGAACTGGCCAGTCTTCTCTTTACAAATCCTTCTGTAAAGGGATCAGGTTAGTCCTGCAGGAAGCTGACCTGCAGGTGTAACCCAACCCAAAGGCCTCAGAGGAATGAGACAGTCAAGTTCCACCCAAAGGTTCATTGAGCTTCAATCCCAAGACAACGTAAGACACTGGAATCTCCACTGTTGTCAGGCTACAGGGAAAGAAATGCTCTGAAACAGCATGGTCCCAGAGAACTTTCTGATGATGGAGATATGCTATATCGTTGCTGCCCAATATGGTAACCATAGTCACATGCAGCTACTGAGCACTTAAAATTTCACCAATGTGAGGGAGGACCTGAATTTTTATCTTATTTAATTTTGTTTAATTTACATTTACTTTTTATATATGTATGTGGCTAGTGGCTACAATGCTGGGCAGAGCAGCTCTACAGAACTGAGTCCACTAGGCAGCACTCAAACCCTCTTTTCCACCTCAGCTCACAAAGGAAGTAGTGACACAGAGAAGGTTCACACAGAGCAACTACTCACTGCTCCCTGATATATGCTGCAGAACTGAGGAAAGAAACAGAGATAGCTAAGAGAGAGGAAATATGAAAATGTCCACAACAGTAGGTACATTCTTTCTAATTGAGACAGCAAGCTTCTGTACACTAAGGGCTGCATTCTGAAGATTCATAAAAAAGATTTAGGAAAATGTCTCTATAATCAGCCTATAGGGTCAGATAATCAAAGCCACCAATCCAAAGTGAGACTCAGGACAACACTCCAGAATGGAGGCAGAACCAGGAAAGAAGAAATGGATTCAGGGGCACCTGGGCAGCTCGGCTGGTTAAGCATCTGACTCTTGATTTTGGCTCTGGTCATGATCTCACAGTTCGTGGGCTCTGAGCTGCATCGGGCTCTGAGCTGGCAGAGCGGAACCTGCTTGGAATTCTCTCTCTCCCATTCTCTCTGCCCCTCACTGCCCTTTCTCTTGAAATAAATAAACATTTAGAAAGAAAGAAAGAAAGAAAGAAAGAAAGAAAGAAAGAAAGAAAGAAAGAAAGAAAGAGAGAGAGAGAGAGAGAGAGAGAGAGAGAGGGAGGGAGGGAGGGAGGGAGGGAGGGAGGAATGGGTTCTAACAAAGTTCCTACTCAAGTTACCATGGTCTCAGAGCCTTACCAACAACAGAATATGATCGGTACTTGGCAACCAAAGTACACAGGGAATGCACTCACTTTGTTAAAATAAAACAGACTGTTCTAACCACTTCAGTAGCTCCAGATAGCTCACCAGTCAGAATCAGGGCAGCCTCCCTGTTTCGCCTTCCCCAAGGTTCTCCTCATTCCTCTCTCTGATGACGAGAATCAATACCAAGCCCAGGGCCCAGAGATGAGCTGCTCAGGCTCTAACATTCTGCCTCAAACGTGACTCCTGATCCTTATCCTTTACCCCTTATATATAAGGCGGACTGGCATTAAATAAAACAACAATGATCAAAACTTTTCGAAGTATCTACAGGAACAAAAAACAAATACAAAAAATACAAAATAAACAGCAAAGTATGTTTTTTTAAGTTAAAAAAAAAGTTTATTAATTTTTAAGATGGGGGAGGAGCAGAGGAAGAAGGAGAAACAATCCCAAGTAGGCTCCATCCTGTTCGCGCAGAGCCTGATATGGTGCTTGAACCATCACCTGAGTTGAAATCAAAAGTCAGACGCTCAAGTGACTGAGCCATGCAGGCATCCCCAAAGTTTTTATAGTCTTTCTGATATTACTAAAATTCTAATAAGGAATCAAAGGGCTAATACACATGTTCCTTATTATGTTTTCTTTCTGACATATCTCTATGTGATGGGCACAGAAACTGAAGTCATTCAGAGTAACAGTTGGGCATGGAACAAAATGGAAGGCTGTGAGTCAAGTGCCGAAATCTTTGGCATCCAATATCTCTATGAAAGAGCAGGAGATGCCAGGAGTATAAAAGATGGCAGTAAAATGGGAGACAACAAACACCAAATGGCACAGGTTTCAAAGTCTCAGTGTTTTATTAATTATATTTATTGTTATTATTGTTCATGAGGGTAGAAGATTGATAATCTGAAAGCAGCTGAGAGCAAAGATCTTGCCCCTACCTCCTGACCCTGAGAAACACAGTGAGAAAATAAACAAGTATGGTAGGCAGAATGCTAAAATAACCCAATGATCTAGGCCCTGGTATAATTCTGACCCTGTGTGTGAATAGGATCTGTGAATATAATGGGGGTATCTTCCTTATAAGGTGAAGCTGAAGGGATTTTGCATCAGTAATTAAGATGCCTGACCAGTTGACACTGAATTAATCAAAAAAGACCATATCCTGGATGGGGCTGACCTAGTCAGGGTCTACACTAATGGTCTAGAGGTCAGAGACATTCTCCTGCTGGTCTTGAAGCATTCATTACTCAGCCATATTGTGAGAGGAACTGCAAGAAGCCTATAGGAACTGAGAGAAATACTTGCATGAAGGCCAGCAAGATGATGGGGACCTCATTACTACAACTATAGGGAACTGAATTCTGCCAACAACTACATGAGCTTGTAAGAGGATCTAAGTTCTAGGAAGAAATGCATCCCCAGTTGAGACCTTGATTATGGCCTTGTGAACACTGTAAAAAAGGCCACATTGGAGTGTCTAGACTCCTGACCCTTGGAAATGTGCATTGTTTTAGGTTCTAAATTGGTGTTAATTTGTTATGCAGCAATAGAAAATTAATACAGAACAGCTTCAGGGTTCTCTATCTTTGAAAAGAAGCCAAGTTTCTCTTAAGACAAGGGTAATATCTTTAACCACCTTAAACACTGAGGCCCACTTCTCTCCTTTAGATGTATATGCTCACAAAGGCATAGAAGGAGATGCGTGGTACATTCAGCCTTCTCCTCTAGGTGTATCTTCAAAGGCCAAGAAAGTACTTCCTGGGAAAATAGGCAACTCGAATTGGCCACTCCTGTTAGCTCCATACTGTAGTGAGGGGAGGTCTTGTTAAATTCTTCAAACCAATCCTCACTCACGGAAAGATGAATTTATTAGAATTGCTTCATGAAAATGTTTGCATATCCCCTGGGTTTTACTCAATTTGTATTTCTTTAAATTTTTTGTTTATTTTTTTGGGAGAGAGAGTGCAAGTAAGGGAAGGAAGAAAGAGGGGAGTACAGAGGATCCGAACTGAGCTCTGGTTGAAAGACCAACAGCAGTGAGCCCCATAACTCATGAACCACGAGATCATGACCTGAGCTGGTCAGACACTCAACTGACTGAGCCACCCAGGTGCCCCCTCAATTTGTATTTTGTAAACAGTCACATTTCCTATAAATATCTTAATAGTGTAAGGACCTGTCTTTTTACTTTCACAAATCTTTTATTTTTCACAAGAATTTGTACTGGGACTAAAAAAAGTAGCTAATTGTTTCTTTGGTCAAGTTCTCTTGTTCTCAGTTAAGCAAAGATGAACTTGTACATATCAAGGATTAGTCACTGTTACATTTGATACTCTTATTATTAAAGCTCCTCTTAGTAATGTATCCTATACTTGTATTTCCTATATAAAAAAGAACCATTGTCTTAAACCACATTATTTTTATAGTTAGTTTTCTTTACAGGATATGTTTTTGTATATTTAAACTGAATTATAATTAACATACAATACTACATTCGTTTTAGGTGTATGACATACTGATTCGACAATTCTTTACCCAAGGTTCACGACAAAAGTATAGTCAACATCTGTCACCACACTATGTTATTTTTGACTATATTCCCGGACTTTTCATCTCCATGACTTATTTATTTTACATCTAGAAGTTTGCACCTCTTAATCTCCTTTATCTATTTCAACTATCGCCACCCCGCAACACATGCCCAATTTCCCTTTGGCAACTACTTGTTTGTTCTCTGCTTTTAAGAGTTTGTTTTTGTTTGTTTGTTCATTTGTTTTGGTTTTTAGATTCTACATATAAGTGATATCAGATGGTATTTGTCTTTCTCTGACTAATTTCACCCAGCACTATACCCTCTAGTTCCATCCATGTTGTCACAAATGGTAAGATCTCTTCTTTAAATGTTTGGTAGAATTTACCTTATGAAGCCACCTGATCCTGGACTTTTATTTGTTGGGAGTTTTTTGATTATTGATTCAACTTCATTACTAGTAATTGGTCTATTCAAATTTTCTACTTCTTCCTGATTCAGTTTTGGATTGTATGTTTCCAGAAATGTATCCATTTCGTCTAGGTTCTATATCTGTTGGCATATAGTTTTTTTATATATAATATTCTCTTATATTCCTTTATGTTTCTATAGTGTCAGTTGTTATTTCTCCTTCTTCATTTCTGATATTATTTGAGGCCTCTCTTTTTTTCTTGATGAGTCTGACTAAAAGTTCATCGATTGTGTTTATCTTTTCAATGAACCAGATGTTGGTTTCATTGACATTTTCTTTTGGTTTTTTTTTTTTTTTTTACTCTCTATTCCATTTATCTCTGCTCTAATCTTTATTATTTCCTTCTTTCTACTACCTTCGAACTTTTTTCTTTTCCTAGTTCCTTTAGGTGTGAACACCCGAAAGTCTGTACTACTGTTAAGTATATACTGTTCTGGAAATGCATAAAGAAACAAATAGCCTCTTTGAATTGCAGGTGCTGGATGGCTTGCTGGGCTTATGTCCTGACATATCTGTACCACAGCAAAATCAGAAATACACAAAATGGACCCAGAGAGATGCTAGAAAATACTTTGAAGCATGACTATTAAACCTGAGTGTTAAGGATGAATTTTGCTATGTGTAACCATATGCATATGTGAACTATTAAATATAGCCATGTATAATACATATACAGCATCACTTTATTTCCAATTATTCTTTATTATAGTCCCTAGGAAGACACAAATTCATAAAATTTTTACCCAGTCACATAAATATTTCCTACACATGTATATTTTGGAGTCTACCACAGCTTCTGGGACAAAGTTTCTATGTGAATTCTTACATATCTCTTAGGTTCCTTCGCTGTAAATTATCTTTATCATAACAGAACAGTGTGAATGTACTTGGTACCACAGAAGTGTACGCTTAAGAATGGTTAAAAAGGTGAACTATGTATGTTAGGTACATTTGGCCAAGATACAAAAGAAAAATCACTTCATCAACCAGGACATAGAAGGAGGCTGTAATAAAGTTGTGTAAAGAAGAAAATTTAAAGCTGTTTGTGCAGTTCAGTCCCCTCACATTACGAAACATAACTGAGGACCAAACAGGTTTGAATAACTTATTAAGGAACAGATAACAGGGAGAGAGATGTTAGCAAATCTAAATTATTTTATAGACTTAAGAAAATCCAAAGATATCTTCTAAAATTAATGGAATAGAAAGAAGTAACAATTCCAAAAACTATCTCTATGTAATAAAACCTCTAATTTTAGTTGGTTGATTCTTTAGCCTTTAGAAATCCTGCATCCAGGACCATTCCTCACTACAGGGCAGGTCAAATGATGACACTGGCCCACCTGTGGCTGATGCCTCCCTGTTTATTGTCCATGAATGGAACATTTTTTACTCTTACAATGGAGCTCAAACTCATACATGGGGAAACAAGTTTACTTTGGCTATCACATGTAGCATTCTGAGATCTTGAAAAGAGCATTTTACTCTCAGATCCAATTAAGGCTCATTTTATTATGAGCTGACAGTCATTGACTATGCTCATGTGGTCTTCCCTATGACTATTTTGGCCAGTTCAGCATGAAATACAACAGTATCCAAAGGCAGTTTCAGAAGGCTAATTCCTGGAAACCAGCATTATTACAAGACACGTACTGAGGACTTTTTATTGAAAACTCCACAAACAGCTCTGTCAAATTTATCACATTCCTTCCCTTGCTATGGGAATTTCATAATAGTGCCCTCAAGTGTTTCATAAAAAGCTACCTAAAATAATCCTTCATAGTATAAAACAAATAATTACATTTAGGAAACTGGCATTTTAATTAAACTTACTTTCCTTATAAATTCACTGGTAGCTGGGTTACACAAATCACTGAGGATCTGAATAAACAAAGTTTACAACCAATATCTTCTAAACACGTCACTCCAATTCTTAAACATGTAGTAAGGTATTTTAAGAGAAGCCCAAGTCAGAATGTAGACTACAGGTAATCAACTTTCAGTTTAATTTTGCTTTTATTTAGAAAAAATATTACTTGTAACTAATTTAGGTTAAAGACTAAAATTAGTCAATGATTGGAATGGCCATGTATGTACTTAAGTATAAAATGAGACACTAAAATGTTACCTAGGAAACAGTCTTGAAGGTTTATAAAAAGACCTCAAATGGCTTCCAAGTTCTCGTAAGACTCTGGAAAAGTAAAAAAATTAAACAAAATCCTCAATTGTGCAAATTGACTATGGTGGATGAACCAACATAAGAGGACTCATGGGACGTTGGCAGCGGCAGCAGGGATGTTCCATCAATTCAGGCTAACAAGGATAATTCAGATGAAGCCAGTTGGAGGTAATAATTTTTAAAAAGAATAAAGACTTCTGCATAGTTTAATATGTTCAAAGGCCAACCAGTCCTAAATTACTTCTTACCAGCCCTGCAGATGTTGGTTTTATTGGGACTGGGTTTCAAAGCAATCAGTCATAATCTTTAGGGAGCAAAGTCAAGGGTTAAGACAGGCTGCCTTGTGATATCAGGGTTACTGGGGCTGCAGATCAGCACCACATACTCATCTGCCAAGATGGAGGTCATGGGAGAGAGCAGAGGCACAGGGAGACAGAAGGATCAGAGAAAGACAGTTTCTCTGGGGAAGAGTCTCCTATTAGCGACAGGGAGGGAGACACAAGAAATAAAGGAAAGGTGTTGTAGCACAGGTCTTGCATGGGAAAAACAGGAAAAAAAGCGGGGGGAGGGGAAAAATTAAGACTGCTGGGAATGGGAAGGAAAGGGGCAGAGAGGGAATTTCTGTCCCTGAGCATAGGATGGCTTCTACATCTTGACAGGGTCTGATATCTACATTTAGAGGATTTGGTTGGACAAGAGAGAATGAGCGGCATCCCTTCTGCTCATCAACTAGCTCTGAATCTCAGCTTGGTTAAGGCTTGCACTCAAGTATAGAAATGGTAATAAAAGCTAGATAAGCTACATTTAGGAAATCAGGTGAAACCTTCCCAGCACCTCACAGAACCAAGAACCTCAGGATGTAACTGAAAGCATTTAAACAGCCTGAGATCCTGGCATAGACAATAAAAATTTCTAAATCTAACCACGAAAACCGGACTTTCAGGGTATTGAATGCTGTCACATACACAGTAGCTACTATGTTAATTCTCTGACACTTTATGTATTCCTTCCATCCACTGCCTTCTTAATCACACTGGGCTGCTGTTTCTTTGCATTATTTCCAAATCCAAGGTCTGTTTCACCCTGCCATTCTCCTACTAGATCTGACATTTTTTGCCATTTTATTCACATCCTGTTTTGCTTTCTAGCACACTTTACTGCACTGTGTCTCAGAGCTGTACCTTCTAACTCCTTATTGGCACATCACCAGCCAGATTAATCTTCCTTAAATAACTCTGACCATATCTCTCACCTTCTCTGAAACTTTTAGGAAACAAAAATATTTCAACTGCAAAAAAGAACCCCAGAACTTGCCTATCAAAGCCCTTCACTATTACTGCCATTTTCTGAAATCTGTTAAGCTGGCTGAAATCTCTTTCCCCAAATTTTGAGAGGCTAGTCTCAATGTACTCAAAGAGCTGTGCTCATTACTTTAAAATTGCTCTCACTTCACTCTTTTTATGCAGATAACTTGGAAGTGTGTCTTCTTCTCTCCCTGCCACTTATTCAACTGCCTAGTTCCTACCTCAACTTCTCCACAAAACCTTCTCAATTACTTTAGAGAGAGTAAAAATTAGTGAGTATTGGAAATACAATCTACTTGCCTAACACAAATTATTAACCAGACAGTCTCCAATATTAACTATGCCCTTTAGACAGGAACCATCAATTGGCAGCAGCTGCCAAGGGACCAGGGTCCAACCTTCCCTTCCTGCTACAAGTACCTGGGAGACCCCTCTTTGTCTTTCCCAACTCTTTCACCTCCCCTCCACCTGCCCTCCTACTCAACCAGCCCTTCCCAGGCTCTTCTGCTCAGGAACAATCTTTCACCCCAAACACTTGCCATCCAGTCTTAATGCTTGAGCAGGTCCATATCTGGATAGTTGTGAATTTTCATTCATTTGTGCATACTTACTTAAATGTCTCCTCAACACCTGACTCTAACTTGGCTGCACATTAGGATCACATGGGGAACTTCTAAAAAAATACTGATAACGAGGCCCCATCCTTAGGCATTCTGATTCACTGACTTGAGGTAAGGCCAGTCATTAGTATTTCTGAAAAAGATACCCAGCTGACCGCAGCCTAAATTGGGAACCACTTCTCTAATACAGAGCTATTGAGGTTTAAATCCTGAAAGTGTAAAACTAATTCATAAAGCTCAGCCTCTTCAATCACTCAAATAAAGAATGCAGAAGAGGGGCACCTGGGTGGCTCAGTCGGTTAAGCGTCCAACCTCGGCTCAGGTCATGATCTCACCGTTTATGTGTTCAATCCCCGCGTTGGGCTCTGTGCTGACAGCTTGGAGCCTGGAGCCTGCTTCAGATTCTGTGTCTCCCTCTCTTTCTGCTCCTCCCCCGCTCATGCTCTCTCTCTCTCTCTCTCTCAAAAATAAACATTAAAAAATTTTAAAAAAAGAATGCATAAGATATTATTCATATGATCAATAACTATTTATTGGGCACCTATCATGGACCAGACACTATTCTAGTTGCTAAAAATACAACAGTGAACACAGCAGACAAAAAAACCCTATCCATAGGGTGCTTATATTCCTACTTGGAAAAAAGTGAGGAGAAAAATAAATAAGTAAGTAAATTATATAGTATGTTAAAAGTCCTATATAAAAAAAAGTACTATAGAAAAAAAATAAAACAAGGCAAGGCAGATGGAAAACAGTGGAGGGAAGGGATGAGATGGGGTATGATTTTAAATAGGCAGTCAAAGATGATCTCATTGAAAAGATGATCATTGAGCACAGATTTGAAGGAGGCGAGGAAGCACACAAAACATGTTGATGTCTGGGCCCAGACTTAGTGCGAAGACCCTAGGATGGGAACAGGAGGAGCATTTTGGAATGGGGAGCCAGAGGTATTGCAGCAGAATGAACAGAAAGAAAACTAACAGCAGACATAGCCAAAGAGGTGAGTGAAGACAGGCAGACTGTATGAAACCTTGTAGGACAAGGTAAGGATTTTAGCTTTTGCTCTGAGGAATTTGGGAAGCCACTGGAGGGTTTTGTGTAGGAGTATGACATGATCTAACTTACATTTTTAAATGATCTTCTAGCTTCTGCGTGAGTCTATAAGAGAAGCAAAGGTAGAAGCAGAGAGAGACTATACTGAATTAATGTAGTCAATCAATATCTGACTTGGTCCACAGTGATAGCAGCTAGAGGTGGTATGAATATCAGATTCTGGATATATTTGAAAGAAGAATCAACAGAATTTTTTGACAAATGGATTATGGAGCATGAGAAAAAAAGAAGAATCAAGGACGATTCTAAGGTTTTTGATTTGAGCTCCTGGAAGGTATTGCTCCAATTAACTAAGATGGTTTGGTAGCGGATAGGAAAAGAGTTTGATTTTGAATATGCTCTGTCTAAGATGCCCATTAGATGGCCAAGAAAAGATGTCAAGAAAATTTGGAAGTCATCAGCACACAAATGGCACTTACAATTGATTAAATTCGTTGGGTTAGCCAGATACAATGATAGTAGGGTACAATTAACAGTGAGGGAAAAAAAAATTAATTGATTGATTAAATTAATATCCAAGCATACATAAGCATAGTAATAGAATATAATACATAGTCGGCTAATCTGATTCTAAAAAAATTTTTAAATGCATTAACAGCAATAGTATCCTGAGCCACCTTGGGGCAGTGACAGGCTGGCTTCATTTCCCATCAAAGCATAATTCAGCCTTCACAGCTCCAGGGCACATCCTCTGTAAAATCATCTGGGATGCCCACTGTCAGAGTCAGAGACTGCCCTACGTACACCCACTGATGGTGGTCATTCTCCCACCAGGGCCTTCAACACGCTGCTCTACAGTTTGATCTAGTAAGTGTTCCTCCCACTAGAGTCAAAGGCAAGTTACTATAGGTCAGGGCCATGGCTATTCACCTTCATGTCACCAGTGCCTTACACGGTATTAGGTGCATCAAACTCAATTCATTAAATGCTCTTGCTGACTGAGTAAATCTGAAATTAGGGTCAAAACTTTAAAGATATTTTCATTTATTTACATTTCCAGAAATCAGGTATCTGTCCCTCTAACTCTATCAAATGCAGGATCTAAGGCTCTGAAGCTACGTGTTTTTAAAAGTGATATTTTTGAACATTAGTGAACATAAAGTTCACTAAGATGTAAGTATTAAATAATAAAAAAAAATCTCATTCCACACAATTAAAGGTCATTTAGAACAAGAAGCACAATCAGTTCTCTATTTACATATTTGTTTTTAAAGTGAAGAACAGTTTTTCTTTTTTTCAAGCCTCTGTAAATTGTCAGCATTTTGATGTGTGTGGCAGGAATTCTGAAGAATTCACCAAAATTGTAATCACTGTCTTCTGCTGCAGAAATGTGAATTTGTTAATTGGATTTCTGCGTCTTGGTGTACCAATTCAGAATGGATGCTCTGCTCCTCATCTTGTACTCTGGCAGGCAGCAGTCTCTAATTGACTTTTTTCTAGGACTTTTCTTTCCACTAGATCCCTTTCTTTTCTCCACATAAGATTTCTGGAGCTCATAACAAACTACAAACAGCACTTAAAGTTAGCAGCACTAAGCAGCCCTGTCACTTTTTTACCCAGCAGGAGCTAAGAAACAGAACTTCTCCTCAATTAAAAAAATAAAATGTTCACACTGTTTCACTCACATAGGAAAAAAAAAATCAAAGCTTAAATAAACTAAGGGCAAATTAAGTCAAATGTGAATGCAAACAAGGAGAGATTATTTCATCTAACTGGACTGGTTGGGTACTTGTCCTTCATTTCTTTGCAACAAGGTCCGAGATCTATTATAAAAACAAAAGACAGTCCATGGAATTTGGAACCTATCTCAGTGACTGGCATCATATACCACACTTCAGTGTGTCAGAAGTTTGGGAGGTACCTTCCAAATAAAAGTTTCATGACCTAATTTTTTAAAGTAGGAAAATAAATGAAACTTAGCCCAGGACAAAAGCTTGTCATATCCAAGCCAAGCGACCTGTACGTTGACCTCTTGATCACATGCTACTCAGGCAAAAGTCTTATCATTCCAGTCTTTATTTTTAAATGTATGCAGCTGAAAAACAAAAGGATGCCATTAATGCTTTTTAACTTAAAAAAGTATTCTGACATATATATTTTTTTGGCATTCCAGAAATGTTACCGAAATGTTGTACCTACTCTGTAAAATAAAATGTCTGTTTTTTTCTTTCTTCCCAATTTAGAATATGCAACTGGGACTCACCTTCACATCGAAAATCTCATAGCCTTACACTCTCATTTCTGGGCCTCAGCCTAAAGCCACAGCTCAGAGGGAAAAGTGCTTAAATCTTAATTTCAGAAATGATTCTTCCTATTCTGTGACCAGGTACTGTTTCAGGGAGTGTGAACTAAAAAAACGCTGGTGTCCAGAATAACCACCAGTGGGGCCACCAACCAGGGTTCGGCCTTCCATGCCACCAGAAAAAGACTTCCTAACACACATGGCGGAACAGCATGGGGCCTCTGTCAATAGGTACATGCAGCTTGTCTCTGAGGTTTGCCCTATAAGTCTGGAGCACCCTGAGTCACCAAGGAAGAAAACAGCTCATCCATCAGCAGCATTCTCTCCTCTCAATCTCAAAGCCATTTTTATGAGAAGAAACATTCCAAAACATATATGTCATACTTCTTTCTACACTCCCCCTTACAATACCCAAATAAAACCCCAAATATTCCTTCTAGTTGGAAGACATATCTGATACTAACAAACTTACAATTAATCAATTGGATCACCACTACTAGCGAGAAAGGAGTCACTGAATCCATCCGAAAAGAAATCAAGATGTAAGTTGGGAAAAAATGCTATTTCTTCCACAGTCTTCATTTCTGGCAATGTACTTGATTTAATTGTTCATGGTACTATCCAAGTGCCCCAATCACCTATGATAATGAAAGAATGAACACTTTCCACATGAGAAAAATCTTAGAAGACTCAAACTTTTTAAAGGGCATGTAAAGATGTGTACTCAAAATCCAAGTCAGGAACTCTCCAAACACTAAATCAGATTTCAATTGTTTTACCTTTGTTCTATAATAACCATTTTGAGAAGCAACAGCATTTGGTTAAAATATATTTAAATTTGAAATTGGTAAACTTTAGTTCCTCACTCTGCTAATGGCACTCAAGAGCTAAAAGTGAATGATGTAAAAATCAAGGTTAATATCTATGCCACAGGCAGTATATCGGTTATCAGTAAGAAACGGTAATCATGGGACTCCTGGATGGCTCAGGCGGTGGCTTCCGACTCTTCATTTTGGCTCAGGTCATGATTTCACGGTTCATGGGTTCGAGCCCCGCACCAGGCTCTGCACTCGAAGTGCGGAGACTGCTTGAAATTCTCTCTCCCTCTGTACCTCTGTACCTCCTCTGTACCTGCCCCATTCACACACACACTCTGTCGCAAAATAAATAAATAAACTTTAAAAAAATGGTAATTAAATAATATAGATCATGAAACTACATTATCATTAAATAGAAAATACAAGTTTTTCCAAAGTAAGCTGCAAAAATTTTATAACTTTGCCTTATATGTTAAAGTATCACATTCTGATACAAAGAACTATCCATCTGTAACGCTACTCTCTCAACCTATTTTGTCCATCTATGAGTAAAAGGCTTCAACCGAGATAAATTTAAAATAAAATAGCCAGTGTACATCTAAGGTATAGCTTTAATATCAAATTATGGTTTACTTTAATAATATGTACTCTGAGTCACTTATGCCCTCTCATATCAATAAAAAAAGCATGACCAAGATTTTTGAAAATGAAAAAATAAACAGAAGTGGACATGATAGCATGTTATTTTTAAATTATCAGTCAAAACCATCTAAGATGTAACTTAAATTAACTAGTGACTAATAACCAATAACTCAGATAACTAGTTCACAACTTCTTAGTCAAATATTTTTCTTCAAATTTTCCTCTATGAATGGACATTATAGATTATAGCACTGAGAAAACATTTAAATTTTGTCTTTCTAGGAGCATGTATACAAACTATCTTTTGAGAATTAAGCAGCTAGTCCATCATCCTATTTTGGGGACTCACCATGGCCTTGTAGCTTCATTGTTTTTAACTGTCACATAGCTAGCTGTCTCTATCTCTCTAGGAATAGCTTGTCTAGATCCAGAGCAGAAGTACAGGTAGTGATAATTTTAGGAAGGGTCAAGAATAACTTAAATCTTACATTATGTGCAATTCTCTGCTTTGTGCTTTGATCGCCACCATTACAAGATCCTCTGAGAGGAAATAATTATTGGTTCTACTCTCTTAAAGGGGGTCTCATGTAAGAAACATGGAATGATGCAGAAAGAAAGATGCATTAGGGTCAAACAGGAAAACAGAAACCACTATAAGTATTTATTAAAATTACACGAAGGGAATTTCATTAAGGAAATTGGTTATTCTGGTGAAGCAGAGGCTGAGAAGAAAAACTGGAGAGGCTAGTGTAAGCCAGAGATTTTGCAACAGCAGGAAGAACATGCACCCAAGGAGGGAAGGACAAAAGGACGGGTCAGTGTTACTGGAATCCATGGGCTATGGCCATCCAATACAAGCTGGAGCTGCAGGGGATCTGTCCAGGGCTAGAACCATGGAGGAAATAAAGCTGTCTCCAGTAATGTTACCTGAGACAGAGAGGGAGGGAGAGAAATACACTAGTTTCTCACTTCCTTTGGCCTAGCTGCCTCCCACTGAATGCAGCCTGGAGAATGAAGTCCTCTGTGATGCAGAAGCACATAGCTTAGAGAGAAAAAAGGATCTGAGGACTAACAGAACTAGGGGTGAGAACAAAGTAAAAGGAGAGGGTTAGGAGATCCAGTTTCCAAAAATAAGAAAAAAGTAGTAAATCTAATGGGAGTTCTTTATAACAACCCAGAAGCCTAACTGCCAGAGTATTCCTGCAACTTGCCTGAGAAACGCGGTGCTAACCAACTTTGTTTTCTTTTCCAGCTAGATGAGATCTGTAAAAGTCATCACTTGTGCTGCCTTCTCAGGCACGGGGGTATTGTTTCATTTTTAAAGATCCAAGATTGATAGCCAATTGTATGTTGAAAAAGTACCTCTGCTCAAACATAATAACCAAGCATTTCCTCTAGTGAATATAAAAGAGAAAGCTCCAGTGGAAAGCTTTCTCTTGGGAAAAAAAAAAAAACGTTGATGGCCAATCATCCCACTAGGATACAATCAATTGAAGGGAAGTCTACCGTTCAATTGCAGGGAAGTCTACAGGAGGGGAAGCAGCTATAGTCCTAAAGGTTTTGTAAATACAGTGTGATCAACAGCTTTTGTGTAAATGCCTGTGATACCTCTGGGCTGGATAGCAAACATGTAAGAAGCTCAATTGCCTTTAGTCAATGGACTCGATTGGCCTCTATTATTGGGCCAGGGTGTCTGGAGAAGAAGCAGCTCAGAACCAAACTTTATTCCAAAAAGAATTATGGAAAATAATGAGTAAAAATATGTTGGCTCAAATTCTGGTTAAATACTGAGGATTCAAGCTAAAATTTCAGAACACATACCTCTACTGTCACATAAATAAATTAGCTTTTGACTAACAGAGAGTTACTATGGAAATGAATTCCCTATTGTCCAAGAATGCGACTATAAAAAAGGCACAACATAATTTATCTTCCTTTCAGTATCCAGGAGCCCCTTCATCATTATAAACATCATATGATATTAAGCAAAATTGTAAAGAAAAATCTGGTTATTTGGTTTCTGAGTAATGATTAATGATTGGCATGGTGTGGGTGTGTACCATGTTTAACTATGTGTGTGAATGAATATAATATATTCATACATAGGCACTTCCCTGTGGCTAACAAGATCTGCCCAGGTGCAGTGAAATTAGTACTTAAGTACACAGTTAAATTAATTAAAAATAAAATGCTGGTAAATATTGTATAATCATTCAAAACTATTAAGTGAATATAACTGTCAATGGTTTTATATAATTGACTATGTCCCTTAAATAAATTTGGTTTCTATTTAGCTCTAATTCTCAATAAATGTTTATTTTAAATTAATAAATGAGATCTGCTTACTTTATTTTTTCCCAGTAATATATTTCCTCATTAAGTTTCATTATAATTTATTCTCATTAGGCCCCAAATATGGTTTCTCTAATTCCGGCAGTCTGTTCTGTTGGGGCCCCATCCGTGTCTAATATTACAATTTATGTATAAACCACAAGACTGAGTGAAGTAGACTCACACTGTTCCTTAAATAAAATTTCTCTCACAAAACAGTGTGAAGGAATTTGAAAGTCTAAGAAAGCATGAAAGCAACATCTCCTAATCTTTCTTAGATAAAGACTGACCTCATGTGTTAGAGACCTGATAAATAAAGTTGAAATCCTTTTTCATACGAATATAAGAATATCTGCCTCAAAACCACAATTTATGAATAAGAAGTATGTGATAAAAAGTCAAGGGATAAAATGAGGATAATATAAGCAGTGTAAAACAATATTTAAAATATAAAAGCCAAGATCCAAGAAAGACCCTTTCAAAAAAGATTGCCTACTTTCTTCATTTTATATTATATATTTATATTAAAGCCTGAAGCAACCATTTTATCAAAGGATAGATATAACAAAGAAACTCATCTGTTCATTTTACTTGTTAGGACTTTCACAAATGGAGTCATTTGAAAGATGAATTCATTTATTTTACTCGTGTCACATTGATACATCCTGCCACTGTAGTTGTTGAAATGAAAAGGTAGCACAAACAAATATATATTACAACTAGAATGTGAGCAACAGGGTTATAAAATATAAAAAGAGTAACCTCATTGGACAGGTGTTACTGATGTAACAGAATAAAAAACTAAATGTGATAAATTGCCATAGCTTATGTAGATACTGCCTATACTAATTTAGCAAAGTAAAAATCAAAGTCATTAATTTGTGCAATAATAATAAGGTACAAGAGTATATTCTGATTCAGTGTACTGCTGCAGTAAGAATTTTTTAATAATTTTATTAAAAATACTATTTTAGTTGTTCAGTGCATGAACTTACCCATAAGGGTGTTGGCAGGGAAAGGAAGAGAACAAAACAAAACAATGAAGAGCAGACATATGGTTATTAATCTTAAGATTCAGTATTGGCACTGAGATAGAAATAAAAGGATCATAAAGATTTAAAATAAGATTTATTTTCATGAAAATTTATTTTACATTTTTATTTTAATGAAAGAATAGGAGTAGATTAGGACTAAAGAGTTACCAGGAACTTTTGGACACCAGGATGAATATTTTTCTCATTACTTTATTTATTTTATTTTTTGACTACTTTAGTTACAGCCCAAGCACACTTCCTCTACAACCCAAGCAGCAGGTAGACGCTATTATTATCCTTATTTTATAGATGAGGAAATTGAGGCAAAGAAATTAGGTGATTTGCCCCAGGTCATACCATCAGCTTTGATGACAGCAATAAGTGGTTTGCTGTCCATTGCAAACTTCTAAAAAAAAAAAATCAATTAATGGATCACACCAGATCTAGATAATCATCGCCAATATTTTCAACATTCAGGTTTTGGGCTCAATTCCTAACTCTGGAGGCTAAATAGAACCAAAGCATGGTCATCTAACAAACAAATCTTCATAATACTCACTGGCTCATACTTACTACAAAATATTTTAGAGCTGAATGAATTTAAGAACATGTATTTTTCCATATCTCAAAATAACACTCAACTACTATAATTACTTAGAAAAAAATGAAATGATAATCTATAACTAAACAGCAACATCATCCTTAAGGCAGCAAAACATTTTATTCTAACTGTAGAATAAAGTACTCTAAACTGATCAGTTGTTTGGAAATTTAAAAGGCAAGAAAGTTCATCTTTCATTTCTAGTCTCTGGATACACAAGAAAGGGAAGACAAAAATTGAGTTAGTTGCATGAATGAACATTCTTTCAGTTACTTAAGTTAAATTGACTGAAAAAAATCAATTTTGTTTTTCTTTAGAAAACATTTCATACTTTCAACCATAAGCACTTTTAAAATACGTGTTTTTTTTTTTTAAATCTTTAAATGTGATTATGGTCCAAAAAAATATCAGAAGTTTGGGCATTTTGTTTAGTTGTCTGTTACCTTGCCCAAAAAATTCTGTTTAAAAACAGAAACAAACATTAAAAACTTCAACCAAAACCATACCTGACATATCCCAAGAATTCAGGTCATGTTTATAAACTGAATAACTAAAGCAACAATAAGACCTAATGTAGCATCAGAATTATATTATTAACTAATTAACACTCACAGCTTTATAATATTTAGCAATCTTACTATATTCATATTTTAAAATAATATCAACACACATAACTTTAAAATATATCAGCAATCTAAAAAATACATCTACCTTTAAGTTATGACAAATATGAATTTTTTACATGGTATATAATAAAAGTGAACTTTTTGTCAAAAATTCTTCCCCACCTTCCATAGTAGTAATTTATTTTTTAATTTTTTTTAAAGTTTATTTATTTGAGAGAAAGCGTGGGCACACACATGCACCCAAACAGGGGAGGGTCAGAGAGAGAGGGAGAGAGAATCCCAAGTAGGCTCTGTGCTGTCAGCATGGAGCCCCAACATGGGGCTCAAGTTCATGAACCGTGAGATCACGATGAGCTAAAACCAAGAGTCGACGCTTGGTGGGCCACACAGGTGCCCCCGTTAGTAGATATTTAAAGTAAGATCTAATAAAAGATTAAAATCATTTTAGCTGATCTGATGTAAACTTACAACGGATCTGCAGCATTAAATTCACGAACCCACAGCATTTCTGAAGTTTGTACTCCAACTACAGGTAAAAATAACTTGCCACTTTGACATTTCAGACTCCATAGATCTATCTGTTCAACTGATTTTTAAATTAATATTATATGCTAATATAAATTATTGTTAATTATTATCTTGAACACTTCCCATGTTCGCATGCATTCTTAAAAAGTATGATATTGAATGGTGTGATTTTATCATGTGACATTAATATAAACATTTTTAAATTTTTGACCTCTTAAAAGCTTTTTTTATTATTATGGAAATTTTCAAATTCAAACAACAGTAATGAGGATAAGGTAATAAACCTCCATGTCCTATAATCTAGCTCAATTATCTATAGTTTGCCATTTTTCATCGGCCAATCCACGTTTTCTTCTTTTTATCTTCTTTGAAATACTTCAAACCAAATGCCTAAACACTGTGTTACCAGTAAATACTCATGTGTATCTCTTACTGATAAAGTTTTTTAGTTAGATTGTTTGTTTATTTTTTAAGTTCTACACCCAACATGAGGTGTGAACTCATGACCCGGAGATCAACAGATGCAGGCTCCACCAACTGAGCCAGCCAAGTGCCTCAAAGTTTTTAAATACAACAAATATTTGGTAGAATTCACCAGTAAAGCAATTTGGGCCTGGAGTATTATTGGAGGGAAGGTTCTTAACTACAAATGCAATTTCTTTAACAGATACAGAGATATTCAGATTATGTACTTCTTGAGTGTGCTTTGGTAATCTGTCTTTCAAATGAATTTTTCATTTCATTAATTTATTAAATTTCTAGGCATAAACACATTCCCTTGTTATCCTTTTAACATCTGTAGAATCTGTAGTTATGACATGATATTGGCAAGTTGTGTCTTGTCTTTGTCTCTCTGTCTCTCCTTTTCTTAATCAGTTTAAGTAGAGATTTATCAATTTGATCTATTTTATCATAGAACCAGTTTTTTGTTGTTTTTTTTTTTTTAATTTTTTTTTCAACGTTTATTTATTTTGGGGACAGAGAGAGACAGAGCATGAACAGGGGAGGGGCAGAGAGAGGGAGACACAGAATCAGAAGCAGGCTCCAGGCTCTGAGCCATCAGCCCAGAGCCTGACGCGGGGCTCGAACTCATGGACCGCGAGATCGTGACCTGGCTGAAGTCGGACGCTTAACCGACTACGCCATCCAGGCGCCCCGAACCAGTTTTTAATTTCAGTGATTTTTCTTTTCTTTTTGTTTTCCATTTCATTGACTTCCATTTTGATCTTTACTATTTCCTTTCCTCTGCTTACTTTGAGTTTAATTTGCTCTTCTTCTTTAAGTTTCATAAGGTAAAAGTTTATAACGTAGAAAGTCACCAAATTCAGATGTTCTTTTTTTTTCTTATATAGGTGTTTAGTGCTATTTAATTTTACCTAAAGGGTAATTTAGCAGGATCACACTAAATCATCAGTGTTGTGTTTTCATTCTCATTCAGTTAAAAATACTTGCTAATTTCTCTTTTGATTTCTTCTGTACTCATGGGTTATTTAGGATTGGGTGTGCAAAAGAGATCATCTACAGACCTCTGGGATTCCCTATGAGTTCTCTATGGGGTTCTCTCCACTCTGGTGGTCTGTCCTCTGAACTCTGGCTGCCTTGGTCTCCCTGGACTTCCTGTTCTGTCTTAACTCAAGAGTGTCTGCTGAGTTTTGCCTGGGTTACCCCCCCGCCCATGCCCACCCTGTGCTATGTGCTGGAAATTCTTTCAGTGCATTAGATGGAAGCAATCATAGGACTCCTCTTGCTTCTCATATCTCAGGGGTCACTGTCCTTAGTTGTCTGACAGCCAGTGTCTTGAAGACTACTGTTACATATATTTTGCCTGGTTTGGGGGATATTTCAAGGAAAAGAGTAAATCTGGTCCCTATTGCTCCATCTTAGCTAGAAAAATAAATCATTTTATTCTGTTTTTTATATATCATTATGAATTCAAGATTTTTGTACATTTGGTTTGCTTTAACCCATTGCAGCCATTTTCCTTTTTGATATTCAAAGTAAGCCAACTTAGGCCACTGGGAACCATTTCATGTTTACTTTGGGTCCTTTTGACGTGTTTCTATTAGTTCATTCAGTGGCAAATGATACTTAGGCACCACCATCTAGACGCTAGGGGTTAATTACATATTTGCATTTGCTAAATCTGTTTTTGAAGAGTAGGAGGGAAAACAATATAGAAATATTTTATATTTATAAACAGATACATTGCAGTGAAAGAACAAACATACCTGTGTTGGAGAAGACTCAATTCTGTCACATACAACACGTCACTAAGATTCTCAACTGTTAAATGGAGACCTCAAAAGTTCTTATTATTGCTTCTTGAATATGGGTCTCAATGTTTCCAAACACAGCCTAGTGAACCTGACTTTATCTTCTCAACTTGGCTGCATTCAGTCTTAGCTATTTCTGGACTCTAATTTGCAATCATAGGAGACTAGAAGGAAGACCTCCTACTCTAAGATTATTTGATATTAGCAGAATTTATCTGAAGACTAAGGGTATTTCGTCAATAAATATTGCAAAATGAGTAACAGTCTAGTCAAGGCTGAGAGCATCAAAGTAAAATTGAGCCCAATGATCCATAGTAATAGGATATCAATATTTTTCCACCTATTCCAAATCTTCTGTCTTCTTGCCCTTGGTGTAACAAATCCCCAATCTTCCTTTCTAAATTATTAATTTGGTTTCTTAGTTTCAGGGAAACCCCCCTCATAGTCCCTTCTAGGTTAATGATTCTGTTTTTAAATTTATTTATTTCAGAGAGAGAGAACAAGCATGTGCACAGGAGAGGGGAGAGCAGAGAGAGAGGGAGAGAGAATCTCAAGCAGACTCTGCACTGCCAGCACAGTGCCTGACACAGGACTCAATCTCAAGAACCATGAGATCAAGACCTGACCGAAATCGAGTAGGACTCTTAACCGACTAAGCCACCCAGGTGCCCCACAGGTCAATTACTTTTAAATGCATAGGTTCTTCTGGGTACAAAAAACTCTAAAGATAGATCATCTAATTTAGACACATCTCTTCATAGACAGGAAAGTAAATCATGGAGGTTTTATGTCATTTGCCTCTTTTAGCAAACTGAGAGTCAGAGACTTAGAAAAGTAATATATTGGGAAGAATTTCTAAACCATATAAACTTAAACATATTTACACCAATAGCTCTCAACACTCTGCATCTCACATCTCTTAAATCATTAATTTAAAAATTATATACCATGATGATAAGAAGGGTAACACAACTTCCTCGGAGCATTTATATATTTATAAACATTTTGTGAATGTAAATTACATTTTGTGCAATATCTGAGTATGAAAACTGTCAGAATGCAAATATTTTAACCCAAAAGCTTTTATTTTATTAAAACCTGAGTTCTTTTTTAAATTTTTTTAATGTTTGTTTATTTTTGAGAGAGACAGAGACAGGATGTGAGTGGGTTAGGGGCAGAAAGAGAGGGAGACACAGAATCTGAAGCAGGCTCCAGGCTCCGAGCTGTCAGCACAGAGCCCCATGTGGGGCTCAAACTCACGAGCTGTGAGATCATGACCTGAGCGGAAGTCAGACGCTCAACCAACTGAGCCACCCAGGTGCCCCTAAAACATGATTTCTACCCTTAGTATTCAAGAGATAAAAACAATTAAAATAGCTTTAGAGAAGCTATGCATGCTTAAAATTCTATCTTGCCTTTATTTGAATCCAAGAAAATAAGCAATATTATACCACCAACCAGTCTTCTCATCAGAGCAAAAGACTTTATTGACCAACAAAGAATGATCCTCAAAAGTCTGTGGACTGGCTTTGATATTAATCCAGTAGATCTGAACTACTGACAGTCCAAACCACCAATTCCGGCCTATAATCTTCAGAAGAACATTCTCAGCAAATTCAGCCTTCCAACGCAGACATTTGCTATTTGCTATAGCTGCTATTTTGTCACTGAGAGTAATTCTGATCTTTTAAGTACCAGTGTACCATAATTTTTGGCCATCTCAAAATGCTCAGGGAAGCACTTACTGATCTAATAAGTCTTGTTTTGTCTTTAATGAGTACAATTTCTAGCGATCATAAAAATCCCACATATGGTCATTATAACACTTGTTGTGCACAATCTGTTCATCCAAAGGCATTTCTACCCTACACTATAAACAACATTAGATGTGACTAGAAAAACATTCATCCACCAAGATGTTCCAGGCCAAGGTTATAGGAAATGAATAAAAATTATGGTCATGTATGGTCTTGGTTACACTAAGATATTCTGATAGAACAATAATTGAGAATGATGTGTTTTTCGTCTCCACCAGCTTTAGTCTCTGGTCCTCAAAAAACAACTAAAGTTGGTCAGTTATCAGTCATTTAAGACACAGGACAATCACAGGATCTGTTTCAGACACACCAGACCAAAACAATGATTTGATATTCTTCTCTCAAAGTTTGCTCTGATTTTCAAGCAACTTAGATATAACAAAATCCATTTTAATACTAGGAGTAACATTAGCTTAGCATTTACTGCAATTTTGACGCTGAGGCAAGCACCTTGCATGTATTATTTCAATTAATACCCTGAAAAATATTTGTCTACTCAGCTAATAAGTGCCAGAGACAAGATTCAAACTCAAGCAAACAACAGAGCCCAGGCACCTATCCCCTGTGCCTTTATTGGAGAGTCCCACGTAACTCATTATCATTTGCTCTCTTCCTAGAAAGAAAAGAAAAAGATTATTTCCCACTAAACTGTAAGCTTAAAGAGACCTGAAGAGACCAAGCTCTGAGAAACCTGGGATCTCAACCGGTTTATTTCAACATTGTGCTGCTAACACAACAGTTTCCTAAGAGTAGTGAAATGAAGGAAAGGTGAATGAAAAGGTTACTCAACTACAAAGTGGGAAAGGCAAGGACTCATACCCATTATCCTAAGTATAATATGATGCAGCTGAAATCTATCCAATGACAAATTTCAGATAATACACAGGTAAATTTTATAGTCATCCAGTCTTCATTACACACATGTAAGAATTAGCTCCTAATTATTTTAAAGCTCTGGAGTAAAGCTGACACATAAGTGAGAGATTACAAAGGAAATGGCATTTTCATCATTGCCAAAATATGATATTTTATATATTTGGTATAAAAGTGAACTCTCCTAGAAGGTTAATTTTTGACATAAATTCACCTCTCTTTTCACCTTACATTTTCAGCTTAATCATATGCATGAGACATATGTACTTCCTAAAAGCCAAATGCAATAAATTAACATTTAAATAATTTTTGTTAGATAGATCAGTTTCTTTAATGCATGTATTTATCTCATAGTCATTAGCAATGAAAAAGCAAGAAAGTAAGCTTTCTTGTTTAAATGAATGTTCCATTTAAGAAAGGATAGATTTTGTATTGTTGCTTTAAACTGATCTCAACTACCAAATCCTAGTACACTTTTATTTTTTTTTTAATGTTTGTTTACTTTTGAGAGAGAGACACACAGAGTGTGAGCAGGGGAGGGGCAGAGAGAGGGAGACACAGAATGTGAAGCAGGTTCCAGGTTCCGACCTGTCAGAACAGAGCCTGATGCGGGGCTCAAACTCAGGAGCCGCAAGATCATGATCTGAGTCGAAGTCTGATGCTTAACCAACTCAGCCACCCAGGCACCCCAATCCTAGTACACTCCTGTAATGGTCTGACTGTTCCTCACTCAAATACATTTACCAATGCTAGGGTGCTGATATGAATGATAGAAAGGCTAAGGAGATGCAGCCACAGAACCTACCTTGGTTAGGTGAATGACTCCTTTAGAAGTAACCGAACAACCCATGAAGCCAACGTACTGAAGTTCAGGACAGTGCTCAGCAAATGCTTTCACTGACTGATCTGTTACCTAGGGAAGGGACACGAATAAAGTTATTCAAAGTGGCATCCCAGCGAGTTTAAAGATTTGGCTCCTGCAAATTCCCTCTGTCCTACCTTGTGTCATTAATATTTCCCTTTCTGTTGGCTCATTTTAATCTGTTTACAAACATGCAGCAATATCTCCTGTGGGTTTTTTTAACTTTATTTCTTTTTCAAGTAATCTCTACACCCAACATGGGGCCTGAACTCACAACCCCAAGATCAAGAGGCACATGCTCTTCTGACTGAACCAGCCAGGCACCCAAGATGTCAACACTCTCCATCACCACTTCTTCCTACCAATCTCTCTCAATGTACATATTTTCTATTGACATATAATCCACACACTATAACATTCACCCTTTCAAAGGGTACCGTTCAGTGGTTTTTAGCATATTCACAATTGTGCACCCATCTAACCCTAGAACATGCTTATCACCCCCAAAAGAGTTGCCCTCAATTCTTGGCAACTTTCCACCTCTATGGATTTGCCTGGTCTGAACATTTTTTATCATGGAAATTATATAACTGGTTCCTAAAAGACAACAATGGTCTCTTTATAAGGTTTCTACCTTCAAGTGTTTCTTTCAAGGAATCTGACTTTGCCCCTCGCTGCTTCAAATTCTTTAAATTAGGATGGTGTGATGATTAATTTTATGTGTCAACATGGCTATACAATGGGGCACCAAAATATTTGGTTAAACAGTGTTCTGGGTATGTCTGTGAGGATATTTGTGATGAGATTAACATTTGAGATGGTGTACTGAGTAAAGCAGACTGTCCTCCCCAATGTGAGTGGGCCTCATCTAACCCACTGGAGTTCTGAATGTAACAAAAAAGCTGAGTAAGGGAGACTTGGCTCACTCTCTCTCACTCTAGCTCTTTTGTTCTCGCTCTTGCTCTTTCTCTCTCTACCTGGCTATCTTCAAGCTGAGACATCAGTCTCCTACCTTCAGATTCAAACTTGGACTAGAACTTACACTGCTGGCTCTACTGGTTCTTACGCCTTTGGACTCAGATTAGAACCATATCATCAGCTTTTCTGTGTCTCCAGATTGCGACCTCAGGTTTTAGAACTTCTTGGCTTCCATAAATGTGTAAGCCAATTCCTTACAATAATCTCTTTATAGAAACACACACACACACACACACACACACACACACACACACACACACACATTTTCTCTCTCTCTCTCTTTCTCTCTCTCTCTCATACGGATTCTGTTTCTCAAGAAAACCCTGACTAATGTAATACATATTAGAATTCCCTGAGGAGTTCATTAAATATTCAGAGCCAAAAGGGTGAGGCCCAAGAATCCCTATTTTTAATAAGCCCCTGAGTGACTCCTAGGCATGTAAAAGCTTGAGGCCCAAGTGCTGCCAAGAAGTTACCTTGACAACTTTTGACATTTCCACCTGGCCCTACTTTAAACAAAGGGCAAAGTGAAATTCCTTTTTTGTCTTCCCCCACCTCCAGAAAATTTCAGTGTATAAAATTATCCTCTTGTAATTGTGCTAAAATTCTCTTCACTGTTCCACAAAGTGGTAGTTTATAAAAGAAGGTCCAAATATTCTCTACCATAGGCTTAATTTCAGTTTCATTTTCTTCACAGTCAAGATGAGATCAACAAGTTAAACACCTTTGTTAGTTTTTCAAACAGCAGTGACAAATCTCTTTTGCATTAGCTTTAATATGGGTGACACTTTGTATCTTCCTTATCTATTCTGAATAGATATTGGAAAATAAAGGTATGTGGGTAGCATTAATTCTAAAACAATCACAAGAACATTTTCCTAAAATAATGAAACCAACAGCATCCATGGTACATCTGATAAAAGATTAATTCTGCACTCAAAAGTAAAGTATGCTTTAGCATATTAAGGCTAAGGGTGCCATTGATAAATTAAAAATGGGCCTTCCTGACACTCAGCTTTCTAAAAAACGTTATGTTAACAAAGAATGTTTCAAGCACTAAAATCGCCTGAAGCCTCAATGGAAACCAATTTCTATTTTTTAAAAAGAGGGTAGGGGTTAACAGAGGTTAAATACATATGGTCAGGTGGTTAAATACCCTGCCCAATCTCACTCTAACATCTAGCCTTTCCTACCTCCATCTTCAAGGAGGGGAGAGGAACTCAGATAAGGATTAAGGACACAAGAAAGCTCAGGTCCAAGGTGTTAAATCTTGCAGAGAGAAGAAAAAAGAGTATTAAAAATTTGGTTTGCGGGTCTTCCTCGTTCAGCTCAAGCAATCAGAACAAGAGAACTCAGAGGAGCTTCCAGCACCAAAAGAGTCCTATAAGTCAAGCAAGACCAGAGTAAGTCCTTGGGATATAGAAACACTCTTAACTACGCTTGGGTATGTTTTAGGAGACTAATCAAAGGGCCTTGAAGATTCGGGCAGGGTCTGGCTCCATTCCAAAGAATAGAAGATATGTTAGAAATTTGGGGTTAAATATCTCACTTGTTTCAGGCAGAAATAAGTATAGACTGCAAGCAGCAGGTACTGGTGAGTATCAGCTTCTCTGGGACCCAGTAGTCTGCCTAACTCTTTTCAAATCCCAGGTGGACCACTTATTAGCTGTGTAATTTTAAGCAAGTCATTTCATGTCTCTATACTTTGTTCCTTCTATAACACAGAGAAAATAACAGTACCTAGCTCACAGGGTAAAATATGAGGCTAGATAAATGCATATAAAATGTTTTGAACAGGACATGGTTCATTGTAATTGCTTAACACATTTTAGCTATTATCATCATAATCATCCCAGGCTCCCCTTTCTTCTGTATTCTAGTTCTTAGCCAGGACTAAGGGGTTGACATGTGTAAGAAAATAATTCAAAAAAAAAAGTGTAGTCAAAGCCTGCTGGCTTACCCTCCTACTTATTCCAAGACATTCTGATCATAATTTGGGGGCTCTAAGTTTTGGGCTAAACTGTGGGACGAGAGTGAGGGAGACATTGGTAGAAGCTTATTATTGAACCATTATGGTAAAAAGAATCCCATTTTGTTAAGGTTCTCAGCCTGACTGCACATCAGAATTACCTGAAGAGTTTCCTGATTTAATTTCTGGTGGAGATATGCCTTAATTTTATTCTAAAAGCTACCCCCCCCCAACCCAGAGAGAGTCTAACATGCAGCCTGAGTTTTGAACAAGTTCAAAAGCCTTGCATTCAAAATGTGGCCAACAGCACTGGCATCAACTTGGAGGTTGTTAAAAATGCAAAATCTCAGACCCCATCACAGACCTACTGAATCCTAATCTACAGTTTAGTAAGATCTCCAGGTGATTCCTTGTTTATTTGTTTGTTTTACTATTTATTTAAATAATCTGTACACCCAATGTGGGGCTCAAAATCACAATCTCAAGATCAAGAGTCTCATGCTTTACCAACTGAGCTAGCTAAATAGCACCCCCCCCCCAGGTGATTCTCATGTACCTTAAAGCTTGAGAAATACTACTGAAGGGACAAGGAGCTATGACATCTTCTTGGGGAGAGGGGAGCAAAAACTGGGTAGTTATCTCATAAACCAAGTGCTATGGAGAATTATTTAAACAGATTTATTGGGGTACAGTTTATATACCATAAAATTCACTCATTTTATGATATAGTTTATTGAGTCTTAGCAAGCTTATACAGTTGTGCAACCATCACCACAATGTAGTTAAAAAAATTTTTTTTAAGTTTATTTATTTTGAAAGAGAGACGGTGCAAGTGGGGGAGGGGCAGAAAGGGGGAGAGAGCGAGAGAATCCAAGCAGGCTTCTGCTGCCAGCACAGAGCCCCACATGAGGCTTAAATTCCCAAAATCACAAGGTCATGACCTGAGCCAAAACCAAGAGTGGGACGTTAAACCCACTGGCCACCCAGATGCCCCACCACAATCCTTTTAAAGAGCCTCCACTGCACCATCCCCAACATGCCCTTCATCCTTTTTGCCCATATGCAGGCAATCACAGCTCCCACCCTTAAGCACCCATTGGTCTTGCTTTCTATCTCTATAGTTTGCCTCTTCTAGAAATTCCATATAAACAATTATACCATAAGTAGTCTTTGGTTTCTATCTTCTTTCACTAGCATAATGTTTTGGAGGTTCACCCTTGCTACATGGATCAGTCGTTGGCTCATTTTATTGCTGAGCAGAACTCCACTGTATAGCTCTACTACCTATCTATTCACCAGATAATAAATATTTGAATTGTCTCCAGTTTGGGCTTTGATAAATAATCATGCTGTGATCATTCACATATAATACTTTGTATGGACATATATTTTCATTTCTCTTGGATAAATATCTAGAAGTAGAGTTGCTGAGTCATGTAAGTTTCATTTTTTACACATTTTAAAAACTGGTTTGTCTTACTAAGTTTAAAAGCGCTTTATATACTCCAGACACAAGTCCTTTATCAGATATTTGTTTCATAAATATTTCCTTCCATTCTATGCCTGGTCTTTTCATTTTCTTAATAGTGGTCTTAGCTCTAACCTTTAGGTCTATTGTGCTCTAGGAGTTAATTTTTGTGAACAGCGCCAAGTAAGGTAAATATTCACTTTCTTGCATATAAATATCCAACTGTCCTACCACCATTTGTTTAAAAAATTACATACTGTGGTTTCCAGAGTACAGATCTTTCACCTCTTTGGTGAGGTTTATTCCTAAGTTTCTTATGATTTTGGTGCAATTGTAAATGGAATCGATTCCTTGATCACTCTTTTGGTGCTTCATTCTTGGTGTATAGAAATGCCACAGATTTCTGTATGTTGATTTTACATCCTGTGAATTTGCTGAATTCATGTTATCAGTCTAGCAATTTTTTGGTGGAGTCTTTGGGTTTTCCACGTAGAGTATCATGTCATCTGTGAAGAGTGAAAGTTTGACTTCTTCCTTGCTAATTTGGACGTCTTATATTTCTTTTTGTTGTCTGAGTGCTGAGGCTGGAACTTCCAGTATGATGTTGAACAACAGTGGTGAGAGTGGACATCCGTGTCATGTTCCTGACCTTTAGGGGAAAAGCTCTCAGGTTTTCCCCATTGAGGATGATATTAGCTGTGGGTCTTCCATATATGGCCTTTATGATGTTGAGGCATATTCCATCTATCCCTACTGTGTTGAGGGTTTTTACAAAAATGGATTCTGTATTTTGTCAAATGCTTTTTCTGCATCTATTGAGAGGATTGTATGGTTCTTTCCTTTCTATTATTAATGCAGGAATGATAAAAAGCTCCAACCTGGAATCGTTGGCCTTGAAGGATCACACTAACTCAAAGACTGTGGGAAATCAGGCAGCACATAGGAATTCCCATGCAAACAGAAATGTAGCTCAGGTTTTGGAAAGAAGCAACAAAAAATAAGGGAAGAATGAGATCAGCTTACAAAGCAGATTTTAATCTTTGAGTCAAAGCTGTGATGGAGAGAAAGAGGAAGATGAACCTCAGATTCAATAGCATTATCTCTTCACATGGCAGAGGTAGAGAAGGACCATATCCCTAAACTGGCATTCTAAAAGCCAGGCTACACTTTTATATCTGCATAAAGAGGATGCAGGTCCATTTAGTGTTACAATGAGAAAAAGCAATGATGGCAAGGAGTGTATGTCTTCAGAGTGGAGAGAACCATGAAAAGCCTGAATAATACAAACATGCACAAAGATTCTAGTAGAGCTTCAATCTGTGAATCTTTATTGAAAGTTATTTATTTTGAGAGAGAACACAAGCAGGGGAGGACCAGAGAGAGAGAGAGAGAGAGAGAGAGAGAGAGAGAGAGAGAGAGAGAGTGTCCCAAGCAGGCTCCACACTCTCCGCGCAGAGCCCAATAAGGGGCTCAAACTCACAAGCTGAAATCAAGAGGCAGATGCTTAACCTAATGAGCCACCCAGGTGTCCCTTAGTTTGTGAATCATAAGAGGGCCTTCTCCAGTGGCTAACCTAGAAGTAAATGAAAACCAGAAATGCAGGGTACAAAGGGACAAAGGAAAAAGATGTTGGTTCTCATAAGCTCTTGGGAACTACACTCAATCAGATATATTTCTTCTGAGATCTAATTGTGGAGACAAGAGAGAAACATCTTCAGGAGGTAGAAATAATGGGCTTATGGGGCAAGTGTCCAAATTCAGCTCAGGTCATGATCTTACAGCTGGTGAATTCCAGCCCCACGTCGGGCTCTGTGCTGATAGCTCAGAGCCTGGAGCCTGCTTCGGATTCTGTGTCTCCTTCTCTCTCTGCCCCTCCCACACTCACACTCTGTATCTCTCACTCAAAAATAAATACTTAAAACATTAAAAAATTAAAAAAAAGAAAGAATTGGCCTAGAAAATTCTAATACAGGGGAAGTGTAATAGCCACTGTGGCAGAAATGGCCATATATGACTGAAAAACTCTTGTCTGGAATAGAAAGAGCAGAAGATGGACAGTACAGGGTCACCAATTTTGCTTGGTGAGTAAATGTTTATAAATGTGCTTTTGGGTTGTGTTTTCATCTCTTGACACAGCTCACACTAAACCAAGATTAGGGGTACTAGCAGCCAAAGAGTTGAAAAGGGAGTAGGTAATAAAACAGCTAGATAATAATAAATGGCCATATTTACTAAGGCATTACCGTATGCCAAACTAAGTCTTCTCTATGCATCATCTGGGATCTTCATAAGAGCTTTAAGAAGCATCATAATTTCCATTTCATAGGCCCCTAACATAAGCCTATTAGAAATTGACTTCCTCAAAATTACACAGCTAGAAGGTGGCAAAGTGGGGCTTACACTTTAGTCTTTTAGGTTTTGAGACCCATGCTCTTTACCTTATACAAACTAGAACCCTATCCCTAAACTGGCATTCTAAAAGCCAAGCTACACTTCTACATCTGCATTAAGAGGATGCAGATCCATTTAGTGTTACAACAAGAAAAGCATTGGTGGTAAGGAGTGTCTGTGATTCATTTCATGGTGCTAATCTCACTCAAATGCAAGAGCTAAGTCAAGGCCTTCCCTTCAGCCCCAAAGAAGCAGAGTGACAGGGTAACATATAGTGTAATAATGACTTCAAGAATCGAATTTAGTGATTCATCACTTACATATAACACCCAGTGCTCATCCTGCGTGCTCTCCCTAATGCCTATAACCCATTTAGCCCATCTCCCTACCTAACACCCCACAAGCAACCCTCAGTTTGTTCGATGTACTTAAGAGTCTCTCATGGTTTGTCTCTCTGGTTTTACCTTATTTTTAGATGCAATTTATTCTTATTTTAACACTTAAAAGTTTTCTTAGAACTTGGGAGGAGAGATTTATCTTTATCAGAATAAGATAGATTCAATGAAAGGGATTTTTGTAATCTGAGCTGAAAGATTAACTTTGGGGAATGATTGTTAGCATATCTGGGAATGAAAGGAATTTGTAGTGACTCTAAAAAGGTAGAGCAACCTTTCGATACGTTTATGCTGCTGGCATTATAGAACGTACGAGTGTACTAAATAGTACATGAATGCACTAAATAATATAAAATTATTTCTTGACCCTGCTCAGAAAACTTCAATGTTTTTCCTAAACTTCACCCCAAAACTACTAATCCAGGACCCAGAAATACACACTTTTAACAAGTTTCCTTGATTCTTATAGAATCCATCCAGAAATAGCCCTATTTTTGCAGTCTTTAAAAAAAAACTTTTATTTAAATTCCAGTTAGTTTACATACAGTGTAATATTAGTTTCAGGTGTACAATTTAGTGGTTCAACACTTACATACAACACCTGATGCTCATTATGACAAGTGCACACCTATTTAACCATCTCCTTCTCCTCTGGTAACTATCATTTTGTTGTCTTTAGTTAAGAGTCTGTTTCTTGGTTTCTCTCTCTCTCTCTCTCTCTCTCTCTCTCTCTCTCTCTCAAAAATAAACATTAAAAAAATTTTTAAAAATAAAGATAAAAGAAACAAATGATCAGATAAAAAAGAGACAGACAGACAGAAACAGAGAGCATGAGAAGAGGAGGGGCAGAGAGACAGGGAGACACAGAATCCAAAGCAGGTCTAGGCTCTAAGCTATCAGCACAGAGTCAGACACGGGGCTCGAACTCAGGAACAGTGAGATCATGACCTAAGCTGAAGTCGGAGGCTTAACAGACTGAGCCACCCAGTGGCCCCTGATCATTTGTTTCTTTAATTCCGCATATGAGTGAAATCATATGGTATGTGTCTTTCTCTGACTGACTTTAGTATAATACTCTCTACCTGCATCCATGTCATTGCAAATGACAAGACAGAAACAATCCTATTACTAAATCTAAAAACCATAGCTAACTACAACTTTCAAATATTAGTATTTAAGATGATCTTGGGTACACTTCAGGGTTATCTCTTTGCCACCTCTACTGCCACAATAGACCACCATGGTCCACGATGTGCCGGCCTTCTCCTGCACATTTTCAATATCCTGCACACTGGACCTCTTTCTGCCTGCCCTTGATTCCACCTATCTCTTTTCCACCCATCAAGCCACAGTGATCTTTCAAAAAAAAAAAAAAGTGATTTTAAAAATCAGATGTCAGTCTGCTATTCAAAATCTTCCACTGGTACCAATTACTCTAAGAATGAGATCCAAACTCCTTCTATAACCTACAAAGCCATACATGATCTGCCTCCTTCCTGTCTCTTATATCTCCTTTCATCCCACCGTCCTCTCTCCTTGTTCACTATGTGATGGTCTCCCCATCTATCCCATTCACAACTGTATCCTCAGTGCTGGGCACAGGACCTGGCACACAACAGAAGTTCCAAAAATAAAAATGAACGAAGTACTGTTTTGATGCACGTTAATGGCTTGTTGGCCCAGTATTGAAAAACAAATCCTTCTAATGCCAAGAAAATGTGAATTGTTGGTCTTATTTGTTCCAAGAGTCTAAGAATGAGACAAACGACTTCATGAAGTGAAGGACAGGATTTTCAAAGAAAGCAACAGCAGCACTTTGATTCTGGAATGGACTGGAAAACTAAGGTGGGGAAATTATTGGCATGACTATCTAATCTCACTCAAGACCTCAGAACCAATTCAAAGCCTTCTTTCTATCTCCAGGAAAAAAGAATAACAAGGATCAAGGGCATAGTCAATCTACTTCCTAGGGAATTTTTCAGGAGGAAAGCTAACCTTTAATTATTTTTTTCATCTCTTACAGCCAGAGTGGTCAGTGGGCCTGTAGAGTGCCCTCATCTTCTGAATGCAAAATAAAGCCAGCATAAAGCAATCTGCTTAGGTTGGGTTCTAACTGAACATTATAACCAAAGGGCAAAATATTGCCATGTGTTCCAGTTTAGCAAGATTCACCAGAGAAGAAAAGCCTTATGGATTCTGGGCAAAAGCCAGGTGGAAAAGAGTTTGGTTGTCTGAGTAATAACCATTTGGTAATAATCATTTGAATGAATTATAAGTTTAAGAAAGAAAAGTGACCCCAGTAGTAAATGACTACCCGAGTCTACTAAATCAACAATATCTTTAGAAATAAAGACACACTTACAGTGTTTTTAAGGAAGGGCTTATTTCACTCAGGGTTGCTCAGTTTCTTAAGCCCCTTTCAATCACCAAATATTTGAGTACCTATTATAGTCATACCACCTCATGTTAAGCACTAATGCAGTATGAAGATAAGGTACAGTCCCTGCCTCTAAGAACAGAAGCTACCGGTGGAATAGGAACAGATCTAGCTCCCACAACTATCAGAAAGCTTCCTGGGAATATTTCAGTCTGTATACTGCATCCCAATTTAGTGGAGTTCAGTTTCCCAAGGCCTTCTGATTAGATGTGAAGCCAAGATGGAAGACGTAACCAGATTACGGAGGGCTGAAAAACAGACAGGATACTTATGACTTGATAATGAGGGTATCTATCCTATTGGCAATGTATGAAATGCAAAGCTAACACATACCGCAGGCCCATGACTAACAGAGCCATTAATTAAAGGCTCTAAGTGAAAGGTGAAGGGAGAGTTGTACTTCAAAGTCCAGCAGGTACACACAGAACCAGCCAAAGAGAGATTTTGGCCTCAGAGAAGCATGTCAGAAGGCTATCACCACAGCAGGGTCCATGCCCCCTAGGAAACAGCAGAATAGCACACCACAGGTTACCTCAGTTAGGCCTAGACACATGGCACAATCAGTAAGCACCCACATCTGACAACTGACAAAGAATATGTCAAGTACTATAATGATAAAAATCCCAAATGGAATAAATTTTATTTAAATACCCAGTGACTATACATTATACTTATAGGAGCTTTAAAAATGGAACACAATAGGGGTGCCCGGGTGGCTCAGTCGGTTAAGTGACCAACTTTGGCTCAAGGCATGATCTCGTTTATGAGTTCAAGCCCTGTATTGGGCTCTGTCCTGACAGCTCAGAGCCTGGAGGCTGCTTCAAATTCTGTCTCCCTTCCCTTTGCCCCTCCCCCACTCATGCTCAGTCTCTCTCTCTCTCTCTCTCTCTCTCTCTCTCAAAAATAAATATTAAAAAAATCAGAACAGAATAAAATGTCTCCTTTTGTTCATTCAAATCTTGAAAATCTACAAGAACTATTTCATTTCCATCTTCCTTTGCTTTCCTATATTATACCTTTCAACAGAGTGCAGTAGGTACACTCACAATTAATGCATTAGAAAGCTTTCTCCTTTGGGGCGCCTGGGTGGCGCAGTCGGTTAAGCGTCCAACTTCAGCCAGGTCACGATCTCGCGGTCCGGGAGTTCGAGCCCCGCGTCAGGCTCTGGGCTGATGGCTCAGAGCCTGGAGCCTGTTTCCAATTCTGTGTCTCCCTCTCTCTCTGCCCCTCCCCCATTCATGCTCTGTCTCTCTCTGTCCCAAAAATAAATAAACGGTGAAAAAAAATTTAAAAAAAAAAAGAAAGCTTTCTCCTTTGACACAGTATTGCAAAAAAAAAAAACAGCAAAGAATGGAACTTGTCACATTAAAGGAAATACCTAATTACGAAGACAAACACTTAGTATAGCTTTGCTTTATAAATCATTTCAGTAAGACCTTCATCACTGGGCTCTTCATTTAATAATAATTTTGTATCTTTAATACATTTTTAAATGAAATCTAAAGGCAAATTATTTAAACATAGTTTTCTCTTAAACCATGACCACACAACAATTTTTACTGAGCACATGTTATATTCCACACACTGTGTTCCACACAATGATTAAGACCTACAGACTGACTTCATGGAGTTTACAATTTAGTGAGAAGGACAAATGTTAAACATTTGTTACAATTGTGTTCGCTCTATTAATATAGTCATTGAATTATTATTTTCTATATATGCCATACTTAGGTAGTTCACATGGAAAGGAACCAAAAATATGACTAAAAATTATACTTGTTACAAATAAGGTTTTTCCCAAACACTTTAAGCTGAGTCTTAATTACATGCCTGATATCTTTTTAATAGAGAGCTATAAAAAATATTAACTTTTAAAATTTTTATTTTTAAGCAATCTCTACACCCAATGTGGGGCTCGAACTCACAACCGCAAGATCAAGGGTTGCACGCTCTACCAACTGAGCCAGACCGGCTCCCCTGATTTTATAGATCATGAAAAAGACAAGGATTTTTTAAGACTTCACATTTGCCAGTACAACTCTGACTTTAAATTAGCATGACACAATTATTTCACTAAGTATATCAGAAACACAAAGTACTAAAATTTAATGTTAGGGGTTTTTTACTATTGAACTATAGTTTACAATGTTAGACCAGTTCCAAGTATACAACATAGTGATTCAACAGTTCTATATATCACTCAATGCTCATCATGATAAATGTAGTTATCCTCTGTCACCATACCACATTATAACAATATTATTACTATATTCCCTATGCTGTACTTCTCATCTTCGTGACCTATTTACTTTATAACTGGCAATTTGTATCTCTTAATCCCCTTAATCTCCTTCACCTATTTTACCCATCCTCCCACCCACCTATTTTTATTATAAAAAATATCAACAATTTACAATAGTAGACAAAACAGTAAAATAAACCTCCGTTTGCCAATCACCGAGTTTCAATAATTGCTAATTCATGGCCAACCTTGTTTCATCAATAGCCCCATCTACTTCTAAAACATCACAATTATCAGCAAGTTTGTCAAAAGATCTCTAAAAGATAAGGCTCTTTAAAAAATCATAGCCATAATACCATTATCTTTTCAGTAAAAATGTTCATGTGAGACTTAATATGAACTATGTATCGTTTTTTATGCAGATAATAATCCAACACAGTGATTTAAAAATCTCATTAAGATTTTACCATAATTTTACAAAAACTGACCCTTTGTCAACAGGGCATTGAAATTCATAACTAATCATTTTCTAAAAGTCTAAAATTCCATTAGTGTCCAATGAGAATCTGATCATTTGATTGCTTATTTGACCTTCCCTGATTTTTACTCATTCTATCTTGCTTAATGTTAGTCTGGGTTTGGAAAAGTCAGATTGGCTGATAAAGAGATTTATAAGTTATGCATTAAAAGTCTTGTGAAAGGGAAAGACATTGGTCCAGAACTAATGGCATAGATATTTGTCCCTATTAAAAAGATGTATGATAGGCTGGGTATGACTTAACCACTTCCTTGCAATTTGCTGACCAAGTTTCTTTGACTAATACTGCTTTAGTTTATTGAAATTCAATATTTGGATAATCTAAATGAAACAGAAGAATTAGTCTATTCTGTATCTGCTCATCTTTTAAGTAATGGAAAGGGGAATCTAAAAGCAATATACTAATGTAACAACCATAGGTGTATTTAGCAACAATATCTACAAGGTATTTTCTAGTACACATACACATTTGTATACTCACCCAGTAAGAGAAACGGGCAGGTGTGATTTCAATTTTACAAATAAAGAAATAGATAAAGTAACCTGTCCAAGTTTACATATCAGCCCAGTGCTCTTTTCATTGCAAAATAATCAGTAAGGTACTTAAAATAAAACCAAATAATCTATTTGAGCACTAAATTTGGAATCAATTAAGTAATAAGTATACATAATTGAAAATAAAGTAGTTGTTTCATAAACATATAATTCATTCTTTGGTCATATCACCAAAAAAAAAAAAAAAGTTTCATTCTCTGAAAGTAAAGTCTCTTCTATTCTGTCAAACTTTGTTTGTAAATAAAACCTTTAAATTAACAGATATGGCTAGTTTGAGGATTCATTTCAAAAGTATAAAAGAGAAATTCACAAGAGTATGATTGAAGACTAAATTAAATCCATCAGACAGATCACTTACCAAAATTTCATTATGCAGATGTGTATCATGAGTTATGTAAGAAAATAGGAAAAAAAAGAATATATACAACTTGAATTCTGAATCATCCAACTTTGAATGAAGTTTCATCATAAAGGATGAAATGAAATTAAGTCCCAGAAGGCTAACACACAAAGAAGAGTGAAAGAACTGTGAATTGCAGAAAAGTCAGTATTCCAAAAGGCACGCTGAAACTCACAAAGCAAGGGAAAAGCCAGCCATGAAAAAAGTAATTTTACTTAGACTTCTAAGCTGTCTCTGGTTCTTTCCTTACCTATGTAACTAGCATTCTCTGCTTCCTTCCTCAACCTCTGCCAGAATCCCTCTTCGTTTGTCCTCTCCCCTTTCGATCGGTCACCTCACCTCCTTTCTCTGGGTCCTTCCTTTCCTTTTCCTCATGTTTCTTCTGCATCTTTTATGGCCACTGTCATACATTTTCATAAGTGGCTGGTCATAATGTGGCATGAAAGCTTTTTAAATATAATTATTGCAACAATTTCAAATCAGTGATATTCCATTTTTTATTTATCTCAAAAAGAAATAGCAGTATTATATGGCTGTCTAAGAAATCACTGAGCCCAGACTGCCTGGGTTGCAATCCAGATCCACCTCTCTCTAGCTGTGTGACTTTAGGGAAGTTATTTATTATCCAAAAAGTGTGAAAATAAGATATGAACCTAATGGAATTCTTATGAGCATTCCAAGAGACGTGTGCTACACACCTACCATGCAAAGTGCTCAAAAAATTTAGCCACTACTCAATGTACACATTTCCTTTCCCCAATTCCTTGGAGATACAACATTACTATACTAAGTTAATTTTATTGCTACCATTATACTTGCTAGAATGTAAATCGGCACTTAATGAAACTCTCTGTTATAATATGTCCCACCTATCCACCACCAAGTCATTATAAATAGAAATACCAATACCTAAACTGTTCTACTCTATACATGTCCACCAGTCTGAAGTTTGGTATCGAAGGGAAAAAAACACAAGTTAAATGAGTCTTTGGGTGGTAAAACATCAGTAACAAGTTTAACTGTACACAACAGGTTTACCTGTATTTTGCAATACATTTTAAATAATAAGTAATAAAAGGAAATAACCCAAATAACTTTATTTTGTTTGGGTACATCGATTCTATTATTAATGTTCTAACTTGACAAATTATTCTACTCTAAGCACTTAGGTTTGACAGCATATTCCTACTGTTGTTAAAGACTTTGTAAGGCACAACAAAGTATACACACCCAAAATGAGGCTTTGTAACAAGCTTTTAAATATACAAGGTGCTGGGTAATAAGTAGAATAGCAAATTTTTTTTCACCTGTGTTTATAAGGAAGGTTTCTACAAAGGTGTTTAAGTCATGAATATATAAGTGGACTTCATTTGAATGTACAATATTCTATAGCAACAAAGAACACACCCCTCTCTGAGAGGCTGATATATAATATGCAAAAAGACAATGCACAGAAGCAAGAGCACAACCTTCAAAAAGTCACTTGTGTTTGTGAAAATATTTCAGATTAGGCTTTAATATTTTAACAGGAGAAAATGCTTCCCAGGATGAATAAAATCTACCAAGGTATAAAGCCTTAACAATCTGTGTTTTAATCATAAATGAAAGACAATAATGACTTGTTTTAAAAAAAAGAGTACAAACACCCTAATGTATGAATATAGAACATTTCTTACATATTCACGTTAACATTCTTTAAACAAGAAAACCTATCATCAAAAAACAAAACCTAAAATTAGGTTATACATTTTTCATCATGTCAGACAAATACATTCATAGCTCACTAAATGTTCTTTCTTACATTTCAAACAGCTTATGAAATCCCACCTCGTTTAATAAGGTTCCCACAATAATTGGAAGTAAGATGGTGAGTCCATTACCCACCCTTGACCTAGTCCACTTGGTACACACACTTAACCTTCACAAAAGAAGTCATGCTAAGTAACATGAATGCAAAGGAGGCATTTTCTTTGTCAATTCTGGCAGAAAAAATTAAAATGTCAATTGTATAAATCTGTTTCACTTCATTTTTTTTTTAATTAGAAGCTCAGAAGGGGAGAGCTCATGCTGTACAAGATCAAGAACTGATTCATTTCTCTAGGTATAGGGGTCAAGGAAGTTTTCAAGTATTTCCATGATGCTTTCCCCAAGTCCAAGTTAACATGTACCAGTAGCACAGGGCCTGACAGATAGTAGGTGCTCAATAAACACCTACTGAATAGATGAACAAATGAATAAAAGAAATCCAGGAGGGGCAACTTGCTACCTTGGTAAGGTAGAGTATGCAACTCTTGATTTCAGGGTCACAAGATTGAGCCCCACTTTGGCTATACAATTTACTTTTTAAAAAAAAATCCTGGAAAGGCAGGTAGTGGAAAATCAATCATGAGGATGAAACAACAAATAAAATGCAGATTTCTACTGTTAAGAAAAAAGTCAGTATTTGAGTGCCTATTCGCCAGGTACTATGGTAGATGATTTCATTTATATTTATTTAAACTACAGTGTAAAGTCTTAAAGATGTTTACACATTTTAACCCAGGAAGAACACTTCTGGGGACCTCTATACAACAGGCTAAGCAGAGAAGCAGACAGATTTGTGGACCAGAATGCTCACTGCAGCACTATCTGTAGTACTGAAAAAACTAAAAGCTCCCAAATGTATTAAAATGGTTGAATGATGGCATATATTGTTGATAGAGTGCTACATGGCCTTGAAAAATCGTATTTCTTAAAATATTTAATGAAGTAGGAAAATATAATGTAAATGAAAAAGCAGAATATAGAATTATTAGTAGAAATATGATTCTATTAGGTATATATGCAGAAAAAACTGAAAAATAAAATGTTAACTACCTCTTTGGGGTGGGATTATCTAAGTGTGATTTTAATTTTCTTTATGCTTTTCTCATTCTCCAAAGTTCTACATCAATATTTTTACTCTTATAGTCATAAAAGAAAACTGCTAATAAAGGAAAAAGCACAGGAGAGGGCTTTTTAAACTTTATTCTTTTTCTAAATTCTCCAATTTAGAAAAATTTAAGAAAAAACATAAATTTTCTTAGAAATTGGAAAAAATAGAACATAAGTTATTTTAAGTTTTAAAATATTAAATGTAAATTAGTACTATACTTCTCCCCGGCCTTTATTTTTTTAAGAGTTTATTTTTAAGTAATCTCTATACCCAACGTGGGGCTCAAACTCACAACTCCGAGATCAAGAGTTGCATTCTCTACTGACTGAGGCAGCCAGGTGCCCCAATGGCCTTTATTCTTCTAAAATTGCTTCTATAAACTACACAATAAGAAGAAAATACACTGGGTTGCTCTGTTGGTTAAGCATCCGACTCTTGATCTTGGCTCAGATCATGATCTCACGGTTTGTGAGTTTGAGCCCCATGTCGGGCTTTGCGCTGACAGCACAGAACCTGCTTGGGATTCTATCTCTCCCTCTCTCTACCCCTCCCCTGCTTGCTCGCTCGCTCTTTCTCAAAATAAATAAACTTAAAAAAAAAGAAGAAAATATACCATAAAGCAATATATAATACATCTAAGTACACTTTGCTTGCACAGACCAAAGCCAAGTTTTTTAAGAATCTGCTTATATCTTTTTCCTATATAGTAAAAACATGTAAATTTTTAAAAATTATTAAGGAACAAGAAGAATACTATATAGTCAATTCACTAATTTAGAACCAAAATACAAATAGGAAAATTTTCCAACATACAGCTAGATTACAAAACAAGATATACGCTAGAACTCAGTATTAAAAGATACTTCCAATGTACAGAAATATGTGATGTTTAGTGGAGGGATGCATTCCAGGGATTCACAAAGCAAACCGCTTCAGCAACATAGTGATAATATGCTTGTATCACACAGCTTCTCACCTGTATTTTGTCTGAAAACAATATAAATCAAATGTATCCCAGACCTCACTCATATGGGACTATAAAATAGGGTCAAATTTGCTTTTAATGACCTAATTAGGGAGCTAAAATTTCCCAGTTGCCTGATGCATGGAAATTAGCAACTCTAAATTTTCTCCACAGTCATTTGTGAGGTGTCCAGAGTAATGCCTCACTCCTGCCCAAATGCCCATCTGTTAGATGCTATTCCCATAAGGTGTTGACCTGTTCTGCTCCTCCTGCTCTGGCTCCTGTTGCTCCATGTCTGTTACAGCACAGCCTCTCAACAGAGCTGCAGGTTTGTCCTGGCTCTCATGACCGTCCCAGTGTCACAGGGTGATCTCCCACAGCTCCTGAGATTCCATTCCTGGAATCTCAGCAGAAGTAGAACCAATGGAACCAGGGGAATCAGTCCTCCATGACTTTTGCCAACCCCCTTCACCTGAATCACCAAAGCTTTTCTGTTGGGGCCCACTACATCACAATGTCTGTCTGTCTCTCATAAAGCTTCAGGCCCCTTCCCTCTAACCACAGAAATTAAAACCAAGTACAAGGTGTTGAATGAGGAAGAGATGACATACAACTTGCCCCTTTCCTTAGTCCTCTGACCACAGATCTTTCCCACTTCTTCCTGTTTTCAAAATGCACACACCAGACACTGGCAAACACTATGCATATAAGCATGTATATAAAAAGAAATGGGTGAACAGCATCTCTACGACTTCAGATGGTTAAGACTTGGATCTGAAGTCACAAAAATTGGATTTGAAATACTAATTTACCACATACCAGCCACATACTTAATCTGTCCAAACTCCAATATTGTCATCTTAAGTAGAGCGACTATAGTATTTGCCCCCATCAAGTTGTAGTGAGAATTAAGAGATAATGCATGTAAAGGACCCATGTATAATACAAGCTCAATGTAATTGCTTTCAAATGAATCTGTTAATTTGGCAAAAGATAGAAAATATTATATGTTAATCTGGAGTAAAACCTAAGTTTTCACAATTTCATAAAGAAAACCAACCACTAAAGCATCAAAACGAACATCTTTGTTCAATCAGGCTTTTGGTTTAGTTAGGTGAAGACGCTTGGTCTCTTAAAATCTTGGGCAATTTGTACCTACCCAACACTGTATACTTCATTATATTCAGAGAATGCAATGCAACATAGGAAAGTAAGTCCCTAGCTGGGAGTCAGATTTTAATCTTAATTCAGTTAATAAAAGTTTATCATCAACTATGTAAAGGGTCGGTCTAACACGTATGTGCGTGCAGCGGTAGTGGAGGGTAATATACACAAATACCCATAATAACATGAGAAAAATGCTAAAACAGTTTTGCAAAATTGCTTTGGGATCACAGAAGACAAAGCAATTTGTTTTATAAATGTGTAAAGGGACCAAATGGTATCATAAAAGTTGCAAAAGGAAAGACCTTTAAAAGATCATTCCAGGCATGGAGGTAAGGAAGGACCACAACAAAATAAGAGGCTCAAGGGCCTAGAGATGTGAATATACAAAGTATATGGGAAGAATGAAAACATCCAGGTATCAAATTCAGCTCTGCCCTAGGCAGCACTGTGGCCACCTTGGATACATTACTGAATCTTCTTACCCCAGTTTTGCCTTCTGTAAAATGAAGATAAGACTATCAGATTAAGGCTTTTTCATAAATAAGGTCACTCACATAAAAATATAAGATATTATAATTAAATTTTTTTCTGTTAATATCAGACTCACTCTAACCTCAGATTTGAAATTTTTAACACACTGCGCCCTTAAAATTAATGTATATAAATTTATGATATTCAAATTTTATTTTTAAAAAGTTTTGAGCATATTTTAATTTTTATTCATGCCACTTAACTTTTACTGCCTTCTAAACATCTTCGGAGTGCTCATGGCTTCTGACAAAGCTAGGAAGGGACATGATTCCTACCCATCAGGTGTCAGGGATTAACATTCAAGCTAGCACTGTGGTTCCAGAATAGGATGAACTATTCTACTCTTCCTCCTAAGTACAGCAAAAACCCTGGGCATCATATATAAAACAAACACATTCAGACTCTGATCCTTTGACCAGAAACAGCAAGACAGCAGAGTTTTCCTGAGGCCATTTTCTTAGGGGTTTTTCGTTTGTTTGTTTTTTTGTCTGTGCTCATTGATGTTTCCAGATTGCTGGCTTCTCCAGCACCCAGTCAGGGATATATAAGGCAAAAAATAATCCAGAGAATTTAGCTACTTAAAAAAATTAGTTAAAGAAATAAACCTACAAATTCAAGAAGATGAGTGAACCCCAAACAGGACCAAAAAAAAAATGCTAAGATGTATCATAATCAAACTCCTAAACATTAAAGACCAAACAAAATCTTGAAAGCAGCTAAATCTATTGTGGAATTCAAAAAACAATTCAATATTACAATAGGTTTCTCAACAGAAACCATAGACACCAGAGGCAAATGGGACAATATTGTTCAAATGCTGAGAAAAGAAATGCAAGCCAGAATCCCGTAACAAGCAAAAATATCCTTCAAGAATGAACTGGAAATCAAGACACTCATAGATAAAGAGAAACTTAACAAACTTTGTTGCCAGCAGACTTACTCTAAAGAACAAGAGGAAGTTCTTGAAATGAAAGGAAATACTAAAAGAAAGAATCTCAGAACATTGGAAAGTACAGAGGAGCAAGAGAAAAAGTTAAAATATAGATTAATACACTAGATTTTCCTTCTCTTGAGTTTTCTAAATTATATTTGACATAAAAACATTAAAGCAGGAACAGGCTGAGAAAAATTCAAAGCCAGATTCAACCAGGGAGCCCACTGCAATCTCCATTTCCCATTCCCTTCCCTCTCTCAACCAGCAAATGGACACATGATCTTGATTCCCTGGCCTAGAGACCTAACTCCTTCCTGATCCTGCACTGTAATGTAATGACTGAGCATGCTTTACCCCCCCCCCCCCCCCCCCCCCCGCTTACAGCTTTAAGAAGGAGGATTTCAGTCTCTCTCTCTCTCTGCTACAAAAGGGACGCAACAAGCCAGGAAGGCACCTGACTTAGAGAAAATCCTGAACATTATTTTTAACTATGGTAGGAACAAAGGATTAAAAATGAAAGCTGATTCTACTTATGATCTGGCCAAACAGTATAAAATATACTGTTTTATTCTGTACCAGCATGTTAATTTACAGAAACATATATAATCAGTATTACATACAGCACCATGCACATTTTGTTGCATGTTAGGAGAACTCTGTATTTCACTTATTTGCGGTTTTTTAAATTTTTTTAATGTTTATTTTTGAGAGACAGAGTGCAATCAGGGGAGGAGCAGAGAGAGAGGGAGACACAGAATCCGAAGCAGGCATCAGGTTCCGAGCTGTTAGCACAGGGCCCGACGCGGGGCTCAAACCCAAGAGCTGTGAAATCATGACCTGAGCCAATTTCAGACACTTAACTGAGTGAGCCACCCAGGTGCCCCTACATTTAACTTATTTGAAGAGTGAAGATCTGCTACCTTTGTAAGGTCATCAACTTGCATAGGAATGCAACATATACAGAAAGAAAATGGAGCACTGCTCTCCTGTATTCAGAAATACTCTCACCTCCATTCATAATCCACTACTCCAAGCAAGATGCCCAGAGGAGCAGTGCAGAGCTAAGACCCGTATTTTCTAGAACATGCTATTAGAGGTCACCTGCCCATAATGAGACACGTTCCTATACTAACAAAATATGAGTGCAGGGAAAATCCCACTAGAGCCACCACATTAGAGCAGGGAAACCACCTTCTCTTTCCTTTACCCAAAAGTAAACCCCAATGAATAAAGAGATTGCAAAAACAGTTAAGGAAAGCTGACAACTCTCCTCTATATCTAGGAAAATACATTTTTCGCATACAAGAAAAAAGTGACCTTATTATTTTTTAAGAACTGTTACATATCTAAGACGCCATATAAATCTCTTCAAAGGTTTTTAAAAGGTTTAAAAGCCAGGAAATTTAGATGTTTCAGCACCATTAAAATGCTAACCTTGGCACTGTGACTGCTACCAATCAATTTTTTCCTTTTAGAAAGAATGAATAATTTTGACGAATACTATTGCAAATTACACACCAAAAACATAATTTGTCATACGAATGGGGCCAATGTCTTTTGGCACGCTTGTCACCATCACAATATAACTGCTAATCTTCAAATACAGTTATTAACAACTTCAGAAAATCATTTAGAAGACCAATTCTCCTTTTTAAGGTCAATGATTACCACAGTTAATGACCAATTGGCTTTAGCCATTACTGTCCTGACCTTTGCATCATGTTTTAAACTAACAAGACAATAAATAACTATTAATAATGACCTATTTTGAAGGGTGTTTTTCACCGTCTCTGCTCACTGAAAACATAATTGTTTTTGTGTTTTATATAACCCCTCAGTCGCTTGCTGATTTTTGTTTGTTTCCTTGTTGTAGCTTGTGTCATTTTATCATTAAAGGAGGAATGAGGGTAGAGGATGAGGAGACAGAAAATCTGAGGTAAATCCTATCGCCATTTTAAAAAACATTACATTAACACGTCTTAGTTTAAAAAATATAAAGTGTAATTAAAGGTACAAAATGAAAAGTAAAAGCCTTCTCCTCTTCATTTTCATCACCCAAAAGTTATTCTTAAGATTTCTTATAATCGCTTATAAAAAAATTGTTCGATGTATATGCTTGTGTATAGTATATGTACTTGTTTATTTTTCCTTTTAATTTTATAAAATGACAGTTTCGTACTTCATACACTGCTCTGCAGCTTTCTTTTTTCACTTACAATATCTTAGAGACCCTTCTATCTCAACAAGCAGAGGTCTATCTTAATCACTGCACCGTATTCTATCATGTGAAAATACAAATTTATTTAACCAATCCTATACTGATGGATATCTAAGTTGTCTCCCATTTTGTTATTTATTTTGTATTATTATTGTAAACAATACTTCTGTGAATATCCTTATTTATAAGTACAATTTAAAAAGCATGTGCAAGGTATCGGCAGTCACTCCTTAGAGTGTGACTCCTGGATCCAAGAATATGTGCCTTTTTAATTTTGAGAGATTTTGCTACACTGTCTTCCAGACAGACTACACTGACTGATACGAGCCACTGAAGAGAATACCCCTTCCTGCACATCCTTGACTCTAGTGAGAATTATCATACTTCTCACTTTCACCAACCTCCAAAGTAAAAAAGGTAACAACATTGTTCTCATTTAGGGTTTCTTCATTATTAATAAGGATGCAAATCTCATATGTTTATTCAAAAATGGCTGTTTTCAGTTATTATTATTATCTTGTTTAGTGAGAACAAGAAAATCAAGTCTGATCCCTTTAGTTTGGAGCTTGATATATAGCAACTACTCAATAAATGCCTGATTCTTTCTGAGATAAATAGAAAAACAGTTTAATAGAAATCTTCCCCCAGCCAGACTTTATTATTCTGATACAATCTAATATCTGCTTTTGTAAATTCACAAGATTCTTTGACACTGAGCCAAAAGAAGCTGGCAAAACTACAGGACAAGCAAGTTACAAACAGAAGGATGCAGAACAGTAAACACATTATACAGCCACTTCCCTGGAGCTATAATCATAGACAATTTTCTACTCTGTTATACACAACACACATTTCTCCACATTGTATAAGCCCTTTATAAAGCCAAATAATATTCCACCATCACATAAGTGGTGTTTTACAGGTTTTATTATCTATATAAATCATATATTGTATATATATCCTTCTACAATTTGCTTTAATCTTTTCATTCAACATTATGCTGCTGAGATGTAGACATAGTGATTGATAGAGAGCTACTCCACTAATTCCTTCGTATTTTTTTGTGTGTGTTCTTTACAAGAGAAAATGAATAAAGTATATCGGATCTTGCCACCAGATGACCCCCCTACTTGGCCCATCCTCCTTGGTTCTAACACCTAGCAGTAGTCATAGGGATAATTAGAAGTAGCAACACTTTAAGAAGGAATTAAAGTAATTTAGAATTTGTAAAGAAGTATCCAGATACAAGCACTAATAAATGTGAAACCACCTTTTCCCACAATATAGGTATGCTTAGGTAAATTTGCATTTTTGTACTCATGGAAACAAGACAAGAATACTTTTTATAAAATTTAAAACTCCAAATTAAAAGAGTTTCAAGGTACATTACATAAAAAAAAACTTACTGGTAAATGAGAAACTTACTAGTAAAATAGCTCTTAAACAGTAAACTGTGCTTCTAAAAGAGAAAGAGGAATAAAGTTTAAAAAAAATTGTAACATATTCAAGTCCATTTCCCCAGTTGAGCTTGAGTTGGCTAAATTACATATTCTCTTATGTTTCAGAAGACACAAGACACCAATTACTAATGTCTAAAATTCTCTGCCTATATATAGCTTCTTCCCTAATTCAATACCCACCTAGAGAGAAAACTCTGTCCCCCATGCTTTTCTTTCTTCCACTGTTTAAATCACTGATGTGACTAAGTTTGAAGATCCAGTAAGGACACGAAATAATAATCAAGACATCCTAAAGACATCAGTTATTCCCAAAGGGTAAATCAAACAGAGAGAAAATGGAAATCATAAATGCCTCTAATTTCTCAAGCATCAATTCTATAATATTGAAGAGTGACAGATTCTTATTTAATTGTATTCCAAGGAAAGATACAATATGATAATTTGTAGAAATAAGATTTAATAATTTAAGATAAGCTATAATTTCACAAAAATATACTTTTATCCCACAAGGGTGAGATAAATTATAATGGTGAGAACAGAGAACAAAGGACAGCCCTACCCTCTGCTTTTCCCTCCATTAGGGCTTTCAGAGGTACTGCATTATGCTCTTCAGAAAACCATTTAGTATCAATGTTTAAATTAACTCTAATGTCCTCCTCCTCGAATTGGCTACACATATGCTACTCAGCTATGAGATTTATTGCAGTGGAGCACTGTACAATCTGCATACGAAATATGATGCTTTACTCGCTCATCTCTGCTATGTGAGATAATTAATGTGGCTTCTGTGAGTGCACAAAGAACTTGTACAACTTAATGCAACAGAGTGTTGAGCAATATCTCCATCAAAGAGATTATGTAATCAATCTTAAAGAAAGGTCCATATACACATATCTCAACATACATTTATCGTTTATTCTCTGGCAAACAGAGATATATTTTTTCTAAAATCATGAAGAACATTAAGGCAGAACATAATTGTGGCAGAAGATAATTATTTTATAAATAAAAAGAAGTATGTTCCAGTGTCCTGAAGGCTTAACATGCAGAGTATTTAATTTTTTTAATTTTTTTTTAACGTTTATTTATTTTTGAGACAGAGAAAGACAGAGCATGAACAGGGGGAGTGTCAGAGAGAGATGGAGACACAGAATCTGAAACAGGCTCCAGGCTCTGAGCTGTCAGCACAGAGCCTGACGCGGGGCTGGAACTCACAGACCGCGAGATCATGACCTGAGCCGAAGTCGGCCGCTTAACCAACTGAGCCACCCAGGCACCCCCAGAGTATTTTAATATATATACATTGTAAAATAGATTGTAACTTTTTCATTTGGTTGGTCCTATAATCTTTTCTTTGTAGTATTTTCTAAAATCAGAAACTTAGAAATTGATAGAATTTTTTAGTATCTACCATGAATCCCTACATTAGGCAGATTCAAAAGCAAATTCATAAAAGAGAAAGAATAGGTTTCAGGTGTGTTGGGTTTTTTTTTTCTTCAACATAATCCAAAAATTGACTTTTAATTCAGTAGCAAGGTTTTCTTACTTCCTATTTTCCCACAATAGGTTTGAGGGAATATAACAGAACTATGTTGGGTTCATATTTAGTCCCAACTCCAAGCAGTCCTCTGGGTTTGTGCTCATAAAAGACTGATCAGGCCCACTATGTGATCTAGTTCCAGTTCCTAGGATGCTATTTCTAACATGTCAGACAGGTTAACTTATTTCCACACATTAAATTTGTTTACACAGATTATATTACTTTAAATTGGTTGTAAATCAAATAACAAGGGTCTTAAAACCCAAAATGATGCAAACTTTTCCAAGGTTTTGTTATAAACAACACATCCTTTTTTCTAAAGCATCTTTCTAACAAAGCAACCTTAGATAAATCATTTGGGAGAACTCAGATTTGAAGGTGTTACTAAAAACAGATTCCACATTTTTTAATCTGGTCACTGGGGAGGGGCAGAAATAAAAACAGAGATCTTGTGATAGAATGGAAATCTGTATAAAAGTGCTCAGCAAAAACAAAACAAAACAAAACAAAACAAAACAAAACAAAACAGGCACATGATAAACATGTACAAATTTTAGCAAAAACTTTGAATACTGGCCCCTCTGTTGACTCCAAAAATAACCAGCTCCCTGCCCTTAAGTAAACCATTAAACCTCCCTAGGGCTGTTTTCTCATCTGTAAAACCCAATTTCTGGATTCTAACCCTTTCAGTTAGAAGAATTTCTGACTCAAAGGACTGGTCTGGAAGGAAATCTGAGAGGGTGTCTTGTTCTTATCTCATATATTATAAACAACCTTTCAATTACCTCTACCTCTGTCCATTATAGGTACTCAAAAAACATACTGACAAATAAAGAAACATCTGCTCTCGTCTAAGAGTAAAATTTGAAATGAAAATGGAGCAACTGATGAAGACATCCTGCCTACTGAATTTCTCTGAGTAAGTGTCTTCCTAGGTAAAGTCCACTCAAAAAAAAAAAAAAAAAAAAATGCTAAGAAGCCATGAGAAAAAAAGGGCCAACATCACCAAGACTGGAAATAGATGAAGACCTAAAATTAAACCAAGTCTGCAAATCACAAACAAGGCCAATATCACTAGAAATGTGAGCTATATTGTTACCCCAAGGCCTGAGGCAAAGCTCAGAATCAACAAGGCTCAGGAAAGCCTGCTCTGCTGGTAGGTATTCTGTACTATCTTCCATTTAGGTTATTTGCATATATCTCATCTCTGACTAGATCACAACTTCCTTGGAAGCAAGGATTATTGTCTAATTTACATTTATATCCCCTGCTATGCCTAGCACATTGCAGGCATTCAGTTAATATTGGGCAAATTAATTAACTATGATGCCTTCTAAAGAAAATCAATGCTTATCTCGACATTCAAACAAAACATCAGCTAACTTAAAGTCAAAATATTTATGATTGGGCAAAAGTTTGTTTATTCTTTATTTCTAGCTTCATTTTATTAAAATTATATATGTATCTGTCTTGAATTAGCAAATAACTTCAGAAGGTTTATTTAAAAAAAAAATTGCAGACCTCTCTCCCCCACCCCCACCCTCATTTCTCCTTTCCAAAAAATAATAAGGATTTTCAGTTCTTTCAGATGATTATTTGAATGTTCATTATGTCCACTAGTTTGATGTGCATTATGACTGTTGTGGCCCTTTGGCATTTTTAGAAGCACCACAAATATTTAATTTGTTCTTAACAGTATTTTAGTCACCAACTTCTTGTTTCACTGAACAGGATTCTGTTATGTCTGGGTAACAAATTACCTGGGCTTTATAGGAGAATGTTACAAACTTCACACTAATCAGATATCATTTGAAAGTGCTGAAGTGTTTTTAATGAACTGTAATTGAAACAGCACAAGATATGGGGGCAGAGAGGCCTGACAGAGAATTCTGGCTCAGCCTGAGACTCAGTTTCCTCAACTATAAAACAGGAGTGCCTGGCTGGCTCAGTCTGTTAAGCATCCAACTTCACTTCAGGTCACGATCTCAAAGTTTGTGGGTTCAAGCCCCACATCGGGCTCTGTGCTGACAGTTCAGAGGCTGGAGCCTGATTCAGATTCTGTGTCTCCCTCTCTCTCTGCCCCTCCCCAGCTCGTCCTCTCTCTCAAAAATAAATATACATTAAATTTTTTTTAAAGCAGGAATTGTTGGGATATTATGATTCCTGATGTCTCTACCACTAGCATAATTTAAGAATAAAAAAAACTGGATAAAATAGCCTATAATTATTTACCCTTCCAAGACACAATACAGAATTAATTGAAATCTACCAAGGCCTTAAGGGACAAAGGGAGAACTTTTTAGGTCTACTACAGAGAGTAAATAAGCTAGTCATTTGGGCCCCAAGAGTCAGGAGGAGTAGCAAAATAAGATGATAATAATCATTATTAACTGAATATTTACTATTCAGGAGGCACTGACTCCTTTATTCCTCAGTGTCAGCAGCTGAGAGGTAATTTTGTCCACCTTACCAATGAGTTGAGGCAGAGTGACAAACACCCTCTCCAAGTTTACAGACACTAAGTGGCCAAACAAGGATTCAAATCTAGGAATTCTCATACCAAAGAATGTGCACATGTGCACTCAATCATGACCTGATAATGACTTCCACTAAGATTTAAACAGCAATTTAAATGGGTAAAATGATCTTAAACTAATCATACACATATAACTTTTTACATTAATTTTTATATGTTTTTTTTATTTATTTTTGAGACAGAGAGAGACAGCATGAGCAGGGGAGGGGCAGAGAGAGAGGGAGACACAGAATCCGAAGCAGGCTCCAGGCTCTGAGCTGTCAGCACAGAGCCCGACTTGGGGCTAGAACTCATGGAGTGTGAGATCATGACCTGAGCTGAAGTCGAACGCTTAACCGACTAACTCACCCAGGCGCCCCACATATAATAACTTTCTGAAGGAAAACCCTGTCCTTGCCTGAATTAGGGAATTGGGAACAATCCTATGAAACTGTGTGTGCTTTATCAAAGGTTGTGGAAGAAATTGTGCTTACATCAATCTGCTATCTCCTCAGACCTTAACAGTGATCCATTAAGAATTATAAGGCAGGCATGTCAGCAGCTCTAAGGGATGCTAGCTACTTCACAGGGTTATGATACACAAAGCATGCTATGGATTGTTTTGTGTTCCTCAAAAATTCATATGTTGAAGCCCTAATCCCCAAGTGACAGTATCTGGAGATAGGGTCTTTAGGAATTAATTCAGGTCAAATAGGGTCACAAGGGTGGGGCCCTTATGGGACCAGACTATGGCCTTATAAGAAGAGAAAGAGATGAAAGAAAGGAAAAAAGAAAAGAAAAGGGAGGGGAGAGGAGGGGAGGAGGGGAGGGAAGAGAGAGGAGGGAAGGGAGAGGAGAGGAGAGGAGAGGAGAGGAGAGGAGAGGAGAGGAGAGGAGAGGAGAGGGAAAGATTTCTCTCTCTCTCTCTCTCTCTCTCTCTCTCTCTCTCTCTCTCTCTGTCTTCCTCCCCCATCCCTCTCCCTCCACCTTCCCTTCCCTTTCTCTCTCCCTCCCCCTCTATCCCCCTCCCCCACCAGGTGAAGACACAGCAGAAGTAGCTGTCAAGAGAGCTTTCACCAGACAATGAACTACATCTTAGACTTTCCAGACCCCAGAAGTGTGAGAAAATAGATTTCTATTGTTTAAGCCACCCAGTCTATGGTATTTTGTATGGCAGGTCAAGCAGGCTAACACAGAGCATCAATGGAGAAGGGACTTAATAATGTTAGCTCTCTTTTTTCTTTCTACACTTTCACATGTTGGGGGAAAAAATAAGTAGCAAAGAAGTAGTCAGTTGTTGAAAAGAAAAAAAATGTGAGATCCCCTACAAGAGAAACAGATTCAAATAAAAAATACAAACTTTCTCTGTACCATTCATTAAGGAGATTAAGTGGTATAGTTTAAAGAACCAGAGTTGGAGTCAAAAAACCTGAGCTCTGGGGAGGCTTAAGCCCTTATTTGTAAGATGACTTTGGCCAAGTCATTTAATCTTTCTTTCCATTTGCTCAGATATAATCAAGGAAGTCAGGCTGGATGACCTTTAACTTCTTTTCTGCTAAAACACTGTAGGATCCTATAATCTAGGTAGTAGAAAACTAATCAACAAAGAGTCTACTCTAGATATAGTCCTAGAGTGATAACAAAGAATTTAAAAGAAATTCCAATGACACAAATTAGATGCCAGTAATCAAGAGAAAAACTAAACATAAAAAAAAAAAAAAACCTGTGAGAGGCTAAATCCAGAAACTACATATTTCCAAGGCAGTCTATAGATCATAATGAAAACAATTACACAATTTCCATTTAAATAACCAGTTTCTATGATTCAAAAGTGGCAGGTGCCCCCCACCAACAAGAAGTCCTTGGCTGCTATCAGCTATTTTCTCAGCATAATTTGAATTGGAGAAATTTCTTTCTCCAACACAAACAACACTGTTTTTCAAGCTGTGAAAATCGGGAATTGAAGAGATTTGATCTAGGAGAAAAGTCAGGTACAAAGCAAATATGTTGGTTTAAAAAAAAATACAGTACAACCCATCAAAAATGCCTGTCAATATAGAATATGTGGTTTGAGAAAATCTTTAACTTAAAAGTTTCTAAGTGGCAAAAACTGTGAAACTCATTTCTCCACAAAAAAAGAATAAAGAATAATTTTCAAAGAAATCAGAGGATTCTAATATGTAAAAAACTCCCAGTGTAGTTGTAGTGTAGCAGACAGAGCCATGGAACTGAAGCTGGTCCTAGGTTTACATTCTTGCCTTGCCATTTGTGTCATTGTGTCCAAAAAACTTGACCTCTCTGAGCCTTACAGTTTCCTCCACACAATGTCAGTTATAAATGAATACAATTAATATATGTGAAAGAGCTCTGTAAAAATGTTGTTGCTAAAAAATGTGACACCTTCCAAGAATCCAGGGCATGTTCAATTTCTCAGTGTCGAAGATGTGATAATATGAGATATAAAAAATACAAAGCCAAACAAAAGGCAAAAGGAATTCCCAAAGTGACGGAATCATATGAGGATACAGAGTACCCTAAAAGAAAATTTTTTCAATAGCTAGTGAAATCAAAATATAAATACCAGAAGGCAATGCAATAAAATACCATTTTTAAATTTACCAACTTGAGACTAATTGTTTTTTAACCTAGGCTAAGAAAAAATTTGTTTCGTGGTTACCTATAAGGTAATATATTTTCTTGTTCCTATCAAGATGGCAAACTCCCTCTACTAATGACTTCTTCCACAACAATCAATCCTGGGCAAAACCATAGCTTGATGAAGGAAGTAGTTACATGGAACTTAAAAAAAAAGAAGAAGAAAAGCAGACAAACAAAAACAAAAAACTATGTTAGAGTCAGACTCCTGGAGCCTATGTTGGAAGGAAACAGGCTGTTGGAAAACTTTTCATTTCTACCCCTGCCTCTCCTCTGAGATAAGCAAAGCATTCACCTTCACCATACCATAGAAACTAGGCAGTAGGTAGCTGGTCGTTAATGTCAGCAAGGTAACATGGGGCAGTTTAAAAGTTCTTGTGAGGTGGGGATGAAACTTCTAGGCAGAAAAGAGGCAATGAGTGATCAACAGGAAGTCAGTGGTGCCTGTAGTTCAATGCCGGATTAACAAGCACAAGAGGCTGGCCGTCAGCCCTTCCCAATTCATATTAAGAAACATAGTGATTATATCCTAGGAACAAGATTAGATCTAGAAATCTAGATCCTTGGACAACTATGAAGAACATCCATAATTAAGTAAATACACAAATCTAAACATCTAAGATTGACTTACCTCTCTGGGATGAGTAAGGAAAGAATGGGAGATAGGAGTGAAGGGGAAGACAAATCCATGCCGAGCAACACCATTCCTAGAAGCAGGGAGGGAGAGACTGGGTTCCTATACTCCCCTATTTTTCCCAGACTAATCATTCCAATCGGCCCCACAAAATGAAAGACAGTTAACTTAAAATTATATTTGCTGCTGCTGCCTTGCAGCTCACAAAAGAAAACTAAATTGTGCCCATGGAAATTTTAGCCAGAAGAGGCAATGGCCAGTAGGGGGCACCAAACCACAGCAAGGACCAGGACAGAATGGGCTGTCAGTGCAAGACCCAGAAATCCTGGATGGCAAACTGCACAGGCTTCCTCTAGTTATTTTATCAATATCAACATCACACATTCTTGCACCTACATAATTAAAAATTTGGACTCACTTATGATCTTCTGGAGGAGTTTTACGTATCTACTAAAGCAGAATTATTGGAATAGTTGTATTAATAATTTAAAACAAATACAATATAGCTATGGCAATAAAGAAAGATATCAGCAACGTGAGTCATAAATAAGAAATCATTAAAAATAATTTAAAATATTGGTATAGGGGTATTGCCTGGGTAGCTCAGTCGGTTAACCCTCCAACCCTTGATTTTGACTCAGGTAATGATCTAACGATTTCCTGAGTTCAAGCCCCACATAGAGCTCTGCACTGAAAGAGCAGAGCCTGCTTAAGATTCTCTCTTCCTCTCTCTTTCTTCCCTTCCCCCACTTGCTCTCTCTCTCTCTCTCAAAATAAACATTTTTTAAAAAGACACTTAATATATATGTGAGTGTATATATATATATATATATATATATATATATATATATATATATAATATAGCAGCTGTAATAGAAAATACAATAGAGGAAATAAATAGCAGGATGGATACCACTAAGAATGAATTACGACTTAGAAAATCAGATTGGAGATTCTTCCTAAAAGGCAATACAAAAGGATAAGCTATAACAACACAAAAGGGAGGCCAATAGATGGAAGCAGATGTGAACAGCCGGATAATAGGAATCCCCAGAAAAATGGTGGAGAGAGGGAAGTAGACAGAAAAAATGAAAATTTCTGAAGGAATAATTAAAATAAATGTTCCAGAACTAAAGACAGATGAAATATCTCCAAATGATCAGAGTCTTTAAAAGAACAAATAAAGACTCTATACCATAACACACCATGGATAAATTTGAGACCAAAGAGAAAAAGACAAAATTCCTAAAGCTTCCAGAGAGAAAGGAGATAAATTTTGGAACAACACTAGATACAATATAATATAGTAACATTTTAAAGTGTTTAAGTAATATTCACTCTAGAGTTTTATATCAAGCCAAATTATTTCTCAAAAGTAGGGCAGAATAAAAATCACTCAGGCATACAATGGATAAGACAGTTTGCCTCACAAAAACCCAAACTGAGAACACTCTTAGAGAAGGTACCCAAATTAAAAACAAACAGGGGTGCCTGCCTGGCTCAGTAGGCTGATCGTGGGACTCATGATCTCAGGGTCATGAGTTTGAGCACCACTCTGGGTGTAGAGATTATTAAAATATAAAGAAACTCAAAACAAGCAAACAAACAAAAAAATCAGGAAGAAAATGAAAATACACAGGATTATAAGGGTTATCAAATATCTTACTGTTATTGTCCTATAAACTAAACACAAAGAAAAGGGGAAAACGAAGAATACTCACAACTGAGAACAAAAACTCTAAACAAAAACAAGAAGCAAAGATATAACGTTAACAAGAACAAGAAGCTAGGAAATAATAAATAATAGAAATCAACAAAATACCAATCAAAATATCAACATAACAAAGATTGCTTTTCATGGATTAAGAATATTAACAAATATTGACAATCTTTTCATCAAAAATAGGTGTGAGGTTGGGATGTGGAACAAAGAAGCAAAATACAGAATGAAAAGGGGGAGTATCAAATGCTAGATTTTTTTAAAGTGGTATAACAAAGTTGAATATTGAGATGAAGTGGATAAATTCCTAGAAAAATATAACATACCAGAATTGGCAAAAGAAGAAATGAAGACCATGAATATACCAAATATCATGAAATAATTTGAAATAGTGACAACTCCACTCATTCTCACAAGACCAAAACCCAAAAAAGGGGGGTTTTAATAATGACTTTCTAATATGAGTTGTACCAGCAAATAGGAAGGGTGAAAATTCCCAGTTCAATTTCAGAAGCTATTAATGGAATCTTGATTCTAAAATCAGATATTATAAGAAAAAAAAAGGCCCATTTCACTTATGAGTTAAATACAGAGAAAATAAACAAAAAGAATCTCTAAATAAAATGTTAGCTAACTGAATCTACAATTATATTAAAAAATGATAATACATAATGACATCATGAGGTATTCTATAATGCAAAGGCAGTTCAGTATCATATGATTATATCAATTAATACAGGAAAATACTTGATAAAGTAAATTCTTATTAAATTACTTATTAAATTACTTATTCATGATTTTTTTAATGGAATAGAACTTCTTTAGGTTGGTATAAACTATACAGGGATACTGTCCCATCTGAACTTAGCTGCACCCCTACCAGTGAAACTCAGTAACAAAATCAATTCAAATACATTTTCAGTTTTAAATTTTCCTCATTATCTTACTTCTCACCACTCACTACTCAAAATTCATAAAGCATATATAACCAATTAATTGAAATCTCCTTGCTCTACCACCAACTATTTTTTTTTAATTTTTTTTCAACGTTTATTTATTTTTGGGACAGAGAGAGACAGAGCATGAACGGGGGAGGGGCAGAGAGAGAGGGGAGACACAGAATCTGAAACAGGCTCCAGGTTCTGGGCCATCAGCCCAGAGCCTGACGCGGGGCTCGAACTCACGGACCGGGAGATCGTGACCTGGCTGAAGTCGGATGCTTAACCGACTGCGCCACCCAGGCGCCCCCCATCAACTATTTAAATTCAGGCTCCAAGCAATCTTGGATAGCCAAGAATACTCGTATAGCAAAAACCTACAGGAAACATTATATTTAATGAAGAATCTTTAAGATTGAGAACGAAAAAAAGGAGACTACTAGCATCACCGCTCTTAAATTCAGTTCTAGAGGTCATGGTTAAAATAAAATAGAAAAGAAAAGGAAATGTGTCAAGCTTGGAAAGGAGGGGAAAAAACCATTATTTTTAGATGATATAAATATCCACCCGGGGCAGGGGGGACATTTTTTTAAGGTTCCAAATAAAAGAGTTCAGGAAAGTTGTTGGATAAAGGGTTCTTGCCATAGAGTCTGTTACCTCTAATGGATATGTACATTTGGATGGAAAAATAAATTACATTTTTATATTCAGTAACTTATTTACTTTCCCTATAACATTTTACTTTCACTTTCCTCTACCTAGCACTTACTTCAGTTATGAATATAGGCAACAAAATACAGTGGTTATCACCAACAGAAATCATGGTTCTTTCCACATTATAGTTGTTGCAGATATCTTGAAATGGCATTGATGTTCATTACGGTTTCAAAATTATCAGTTATTAGCCAATATTATTATTTAATACATTAAAAAATACACATCTATGTATTTTCACATATCTTTGTATTTTAACTTTATCCTGAGAAAGTTTCCATAGTCTTCACCAGATTGTCAAAGTGTTCATAACACTTAATTAATTCTTCAAAACCATAATTATGGAGAAAGAGAAAATTATCTTGATTTGAACACACTACCCAAAATGGAAAGAAACATTCAGTATATAATGTGGAGTATTTGTTTTAAAGAATGTCTACAGCTTTTTTCCATTAACACATTCTTTTCAGTAACTTGTTTGGTCCCAACTGAGTCAGAAAGACAACGGGTACTCTTGTCCTAGTTTGGTCTCTATAATTTAAGAGCACTCACAACATTCAATGGGTCAGGTGCTCTGTCCCAAATGATCAAAACATAAGGGGAAAACCAGTGATGAATAGAAAAAAATATTAAGCCAAATTTATGAATCATTACACAAAGATAACAAATTAGTCCCTGTCTCTGTGCTGCTTCTTTGGTTCAGTGTTTATAAACTTATAGGAATAAATAGGGTTAAAATGAAAATGAAGTGATTCCAATTCAAAATAAGTTAAAATTTTCTGACACTGAAGTGAATTACGAAGTATGCAAGATTTTCATATGGAAGACTTTCTAAATAGATTTTCACTTGTTAAAAAAAGGTTCAAGGCTGAAAGAAAAGACAAGATAAGTTAAGCTCTGCCAGCTTTACTGATCCATGACAGTAACTTCAGTAGAACAAATCTACTAGTATGAAAGTACCAATCATAACTCTTCAAATATCCATGAAAGATGAATAAAACAGTCTTTTATTTTCTTTTAAGATTTTTTTAAGTAATCTCTATACCAAACATGGGGTTTAAATTCACAATCTCTACACCCATCACTGCTGTCAATCACAGGATCAAGAGTCACACATTGGGGCACCTGGGTGCATCAGTTGGTTAAGCGTCTGGCTCTTGATTTTGGCTCAGGTCATGACCTCACTGTTGCTGGGATCGAGTCCCATGTTGGGCTCTGCACGGGCAGCACGGAGCCTGCTTGGGATTCTATTCTCATTCTCTGTCCCTCCCTCACTCGCTCTCTCTCTCTCTCCCTCAATTATTTATTTTGAGAGAGGGAGAGAGAAAGAGAAAGGACACAAGCAAGGGAGGAGCAGAAGAAAGAATGCCAAACAGGCTCAGTGCTGTCTGCGCCCTCCCTCCCTCCCTCACTCACTCTCAAGAGTCTCAATCAAGAGTCAGGCACTTAACTCACTAGGCCACCCAGGCACCCCTACATAAATAGACATTAAAAAAAAAGTCACATATTCTACTGACAGAGCCAGTCAGGAACCCCACCAGTCCATTTTCTATTTCCCTAGTTTACATTTCCTAATGCTATGTAATATTAGTAAACATAAAAAAATTGTGAAGAATTATAACAACAGTTGAGAATATATTTTCAACTTTTATTGACATTGTGATAGGGCCAAAGCCATATTTCTTTTATCCATAATCCATGGATTAGTTCTATATTCAAAAACTATTAGATGAATTAATACTATCAAGAACACAAAACTCTATTGTAGGAAAAGCAATAGAATAATTTAGAATTTTGTTTTAATCAATGATTTGTCTACATTGAAAGATCTTTTCTGTTTTCATGTTTGGACACTTATTATTTCATTGCCCTTTTAGTTGCTTTGATGATATGACTAACCCCAGGCAGTTGTTCTCTGATTTCCTAAAATACTGATTTATCATTCTACGTAATCAGGGAAAAGAACAAAACAAAACTATTGGTACTCATCTTCAGGAAAGGACTTTCACTTTGATATTCAGTGATCCTGATACAATTCTTAAATCTAGACAACTGACCCAATACATTTTTTTAAAATGCTTTATTATTTATTTTTGACAGTGAGAGAGACAAAGCACAAGCAGGGGAGGGGCAGAGAGAGAGGGAGACATGGAATCTAAAGCAGGCTCCAGGCTCTGAGCTGTTAGCACAGAGCCGGACACGGGGCTCGAACTCATGAACCACAAGATCATGACCTGAGCCAATTTTGACCACTGAACCAACTGAGCCACCCAGGCATCCCTGACCCAATATAGTTTCAAGTGACAGAGCCAGAAGCCATTATTCCCAAAACTACTTACTCTTCTAACTATTCCCATTTACTATATCTAGAGTATGTTCAACCTAATACTATTTTATAATAAAGATTTAATGGAAAACACCAGCACACAGTGAAAAGATCCTACTTGTGATTTCTCAAAGCTCCACTGACTTTTGTCAATCTTGTACCATTTACAAGAGATAACTGAAGCAACCACTGTTCTCAGGGCTCATATAAACAGTAACACGCCTACTCCCAGCAAGACTTATGGAACTTGTGCTATTATTAAATATCTAAATCTCTGAAAAACAGTATTCACCACCCTAAAGTCAGGTCCTGTTTTCATTTTTATTTGACCAGCTTATTCTAAACCAGAGCACCTCAAACTTTAATGTGCATACACATCACATCTTGTTAAAATGCAGATTCTAACACGGCTGAGCCTGATGGGGGGCCTGAGATCCTATAATCTCTAACAAACCTTAAAGTGCTGCTGGTCCTCAAATCATACTTTGAATAGCAAGGTTCAAGACTGCAATTAAGTTTAACTTCTACAGAAATGTAATATACTTCTCTTCATATACAGAAATACTTAAATGTCCTTTGGCTTTCTCTCACACAGGTGAACTAATTCCAATTCCTTCAAGTTTCCAAATTTTAGAATGTGACAGATGAGTGAGTGTGGTAGAGTTGAAATATAGATACTACAAGAATCTTTTCAAGACTTAAAGATATGAAGCAAGATTTCCTTGAAATTTCACACTGTAGCTTTACGTAAGGTGCAACTACTAACAGTAACCACATTACTAACTTTAATGTTTGAATACTGGGAAATAATTTTTAATAACTCTAATGATTGGGAAATGTAGATTTATTCTACAGCATAATAAATTGCAACTACTTACAGTTCTCACAAAAATTATTAAAAAACAGTTTTTTACTATTAAAGGTAGTTAACACTATACTAGGAAAAATTTTTAACTAGCATAATGTTTTCAGGATTTTCCCACAACAGAGTAGTAGTAACTATGTAGGGAATCACTAAAAATCTAGTTGGCATTACAGAACCAATTTCTCTAAATAAAAGTAAGAACTTGAACTAAGAATAATTCTATTATCAATACTTTGTATATGTTGCATTATGTTACATAAGCCAAATATCAAACAAAAACTGTTTACATCTAAATGTTCAAAGTATTTGTGGAAAATCCTGCATAATGTGTACACCTAATTTTATTTTTCTGGGTTGTATGGACTAAAGGTTTGTTAAACAACACTTGCAAATGCCACTTTGAAAATACTGTGAAGTCTGTAAGTGCATTTCCTAAAATGTTTACCCCTACTATTATTCCTAAATTTACACACACCAATCTCAATACTTGAGATTACTTTTTTCAATAAACTTCTCAGTTAACATATAACAGAAAATCTAGAGTTTCTGAAAGAGCTATATACAGAATTCTCCAAACATAGCAAAAGCAGTATTTCCAAGATATGCTTTAGAACATATTTATAAAATAGACCAAATTTTTATTACTGGACTGAAAGTCAAAAAACTCCATTATGAAATGATACATAATTACAAATTATTTCACTTCTAGTTTATACACAGATTAACAAATTTAGGTAGTTAGAAATTCTTACTTATGTAAATTGTCAACACTTAAGATATGCATTGTAAATTTCAGGGTGTTACTTAATCCTACCCCCACTAGGAGTAATTTAACCTTGGTAAATTATTATCTTTAATTGTTACTTTTTACTTCTATAGCACAGAGAAAATTGCTTCCTTTGTCTATGGTTTATTTAACAAATATTTTGTGCCTACTCTGAAGCAGGCACTATACTAGAGTAAGACCAACTACCTCCACAGCACTTGTAATATAAACCAAAAGACAATACACAGGTGGACAGATGAATTAAATATGCCCTATGAAGACGGATAAGGTTGGATAAGAGGATAACAGTGAGTAAGTATGCTTTATTAGGCTGGGTTAAATCAGGGAAAGCCTATCTGAGGAAGTAACATATGAGTGGAGACCTACCTGTAGGATGTTATGAAAAATTAATGATCATGTTGTTTCAACTACATTTTCTGAATTTTATTATTTAAAAAACCAAATTTCTGAGTTCTTGGGTGGCTCAGTCAGTTGAGCATCCAATTCTTGATTTTGGCTAAGGTCATGATCCCAGGGTTCTGGAATCAAGCCCCGTGCCAGGCTCTGCGCTGAACGTGGAGCTTAAGATTCTCTCTTTCCCTCTGCCCCTCTCCCTGCTCACGCTCTCTCTAAAAAAAAAAAAAAAAAAAAAAAAATTTAAGAAAGTCAACTTTCATTTATCCCTTATAATAATAAATAGGAACAGCATAAACAACTATATATCAAAGACAAGTCTCAACTAGTTCTCGTTCTTAGTTTGATCACTGTCAACAAGGAACAAAGTTGGCTAATTTAAATTGCTGTGTGGCCAGACACATCCCACCCTCTAGTAGAGTTGGTAATGAGAAAGAAAAACTAGAGGTTTATGAGTAGGCAGCTGATGGGCCAGGAGAAGAAAGAGAAATAAAGTGTCTGGATGATCCATAAACTGGATAAGCAGCTCATGAATAAATCATGAGTAAATGACATTTCTATTTTCATTTTATTCCAAAGAAGCAATAATTTTAATGGAGTAGGGGGTGTGTGTATGCACACATGCATATATGTGCCATGTCTTTTATACTAACTTCACCCAGCACTTTTCTCTTTTTACTTTCAAAGTATTTTATCTCAAAGTGTAAGGTTTAAAAGCAAATCTGTAACTATGAAACGGCTCTGGTTCAACGTTATCAGAAAAGGACCAGAACTTTAGATTATATAAATTCTCATGTTTTTCTTCCGAGATGCATCAGCCACTTGGCACAATACTTCAGTTATTGCAGAAAGCCTGATTCTTCACTCCTTCCCCGATAAACTGTTCAATCAGAACTATGCTGGATTTACGTACCAAACTAAAAAGCTAGAATTCAACCCCTGAAAACATGTCAGAGGGGAGAAACTCATTTTCTTTAAAGATATATAAACACTACTCAAAAAAGGTAGATATCACTTATGACATGTTATACTCTTTTTTATAGGTTTTTAATTAAAGGACTTTAAAATTGACTATAGGAATTACCTTGGAATGTATTATTTCCTTATAGTGTTATGAAAGTTTTCAATCTATAACTTAGATGAGATCCATCATCACAGCAAAAGTACTGAGACCATTATCTCAAGATAATCCAAGATGGGAATAATCTGAAGAATTTAATGAGAAGAATGTACACAACAGGGCTAACTCCATCAAGCTTAGTTACTGGAGACAGATGAAGAAATGTGTGGATTCCTTCATTTTTTTTAATGAAGAATTTCTGTTTTGTGGTCACCTGGCTGACTCAGGTGGTGGAGCATGCAACTCTTGATTTCAGGGTTGTGAGTTCAAGCCCCACGGTGGGTGTAGACATTACTTAAAAATAAAATCTTAAAAAAAAAAATCTTTTTAGGAGCAGTTTTCAGTTCACAGCTAATTGAGGGGAAGGTGGAAATATTTCCCATATTATCTCCTGTCCCCATACATGCATAGCCTCCCCCTTTATCAACATCCTCCACCAGAAGGGTAAGTTTGTTAACAACTGGTGAACTTACAATGACCAAAGTCCTAATATTTCACAATATGGTTCACTCTTGGTGCTATACATTCTATAGGTTTGGAAAATGTATAATGGCATATATCCATAATTATGTGTCATACAGAGTATTTTCACTGACTAAAATCCTCTGTGCTCTGCCTATTTGTGCCTCCTCCACCAAATTCCTTCATTTTTATTTATTTTTTCAATGCAGGTTGATTTTTTTATTTTTTATTTTCAGTAATCTCCCCACCCAACATGGGACTTGAACTCACTAGTCTGAAATCAAGAGTCTCATGTTCCATGGGCTAGACCAGCCAGGCATCCCCATTTTATATACTTTTTACATCAGCACTGGCCCCACATGATCATAAGGCTGGTGCACAGAAGAATCTTGATTCCCCACACTTGTAGCAATCTGAGGTGAGGCAAGGATATGAAAATACGATTATTGGATCTCCTCCTCACCCTCTCTACCCCTCTTCTACAACCCAAAGATCTTCCAAAAAAAGAAGACTATGCATTGGTTATCTCTGAAACTCCAGCACCTAAGACAGTACTGGCATAAAATATACATTCAAAGAATAAAGAATATTAACCGAAATCTTTTAGATGAGGTTTTCCTATCACGTTAATTTATTACTTGAAATACCAAAGAAAATATTGGTACTGCCCTGAAACGCACTTCCCCCTACTATTACTACAAATATCCATGTGAAGTATTGTGGCTGTAGCCTGAGAGACTAGGTACTGAGAGATTAGGTGAATCCTGACAAAACCAAAAACAGCAGCAATACCAAGTATCCAAAGCGAAAAAGTCTCCTCAACAACTCTGAAACTAAGTTTTGAAACATATAGATTGAAAGACAATTTTTATTATCTCCAATCATCTATTAGACATCCATGGGAGGGGCGCCCAGGTGGCTCAGTCGGTTAAGCGTCCGACTTCAGCTCAGGTCATGATCTTACACAGTTCTTGAGTTTGAGCCCCGCATCAGACTCTGTGCTGACAGCTCAGAGCCTGGGGCCTGCTTAGGATTCTGTCTTGTTCTTTCTCTGCCCCTCCCCCACTCATGCTCGCTCGCGCCCATGCGCGTGCGCGCTCTCTCTCTCAAAAATAAATTTAAAAACATTAAAAATTAAAAAAAAAAACAACACATCCATGGGAGGTAAAAAGGAGGGATGCCAGGCATGTTACTAGACAAAGGGTTAGATTCTTAAAAACAGTAGAAACACTTAATAAAAAGGAACCTTAAATAAGAAAAACTCTCAATGTCTGTAAAGCCCTATGAAGAAGTGATGGATTTCTTTACACTCCATTCCAGTGTTCAGCTGAAAAGAGGGTGCCTCCCTAGCTCATTTCCAAATGCAGCTAAGTCATGCATTTAACAGCCATTTATATAAAATGAAAAAGAGTAGAGCTTTAGATTCCTTGTTTGAAAAACCACACGTTTCTAAGGAAATTTATCTATTAAAACCAAAGCAACAGAACATTCATTAGCCATAAATCTTGAGACTAAATCCCATTTAAAATTTCTTTTCTCAGTACAAAGTTTACATACACTTCTATGTTAACAATATTTTATTAAATTATTCCTCCCATATCCCCTTTCAATATTACCAGGAGGAAAATTACTTAAAGAATAACAGATTACTGAAATTCACCCCAAAAGTGTAATTCTTGGTAAACATCCTTTTCTGTCTTCTCTCCCCTTCCCTTACCCCTGGTGGGCACATGCACACACACCCCTTCCCAATAATTACATCCAAGCAAGTAGTAGAAATGATGAAGACAAATGATTTGGTAAATAAGGATGATGTAAAAAAAGAAAAATAAGAATAGCAACAGCAAAGAACATAAATAATGAAAATCAATATCTAATAACGAAGCAAATTATAATAGAAATCATGACACCTGATGGGCTCATTGTTCCTCATGAACCACTGAAATGAACAATTCAAATTGGAGCTTTCTCCCCTGTCTGTTAAAGGTCTATCTTCTCTAATATCCTAAAATGTCCCAGTCACATCCACATGTGGCAGCTGCTTCTCCTCCCACTTTCCACCTAATATCTGTTTGATCGTGATGAGAAAATTCATTTCACCCATTTACTTATATTAATTTATCACATTTTTATTAAGGGCCTTCTCAATTCCAGGCCAACCTCAACTAGAAAAGGTTCACTATTGAGGTTAAGGAAAAATGAAAAGGAGAGAGGTTGCTCCAAACCCAAGACTAACTCCATCGAATAAGTCTGGACTCTCTTATGCTTTTTCTGTTCCTCCCCCACCCATTCAGGAATCTAGCAGGTGGTAGGTAGCACCCACACATGCGCATAGGCGTGGGTAGCACAAAACAGCTTAAAATTGCTAATGAGCCCCTGACACCTGTTAAAGCCATAGAAGTACTCTTTATTCATCACAACACAGGATCAAACGCTAGAGAAAATATTGGAAGGTGCTACAATGCACACATTGTGAAAGATGAGTCTTTACCATGAAGGAAATTATTATTATAGGCAACTTCATGAGAATATATTTATGGACTGGTACATGCTTTGAGTTGGCTATATCTGCCAAAAAACTACAAACTATAACAACTATAAAATAACCTGCTCAGGGAGACTCAATTATAAATGCAAGGTTTTGCCATGGATCTATCTTATTTGTGACATCTTAATATTTCATGGAGTTCCTTTCACACAGTTGGAAAACACCTTCCAAGTACTTGGTAAGAGAACTAAAGAGGAAGTGAAAGTAAGAACTCTTCAAAGATCTTCAAAACAAGGATCTCTGGCTCCCCCACTTACCACCTATGTGACTTTGAGCAAATTAATGTGTCTCGGTTTCTTCATCCATAAAATGTGGCTGATAACAACATGGACCTCACAGGGTCATAGTGAGGATTAAATGAACTAATATACTAGCATAGTGTGGGACATATACAAAGCAACCAACAAATGCTATGACTTTTATATCAAATTACCCCACACTTTACAAGTAACAGGGTCTCTTACTTCACTCACAATAAAACTAATACTCTCTTTGTCAGAAATGTATTATGTATGATTAGTGACTTAACTGTAAAACATTATAAATAGTTATTTTTTATACATGTGGACATGTATATAAATTAATCCAGAGTATGGTATGAAAACTGTAATTATAATTAACAGTCAACAATAGATACTCTGTGTATATTAGGACTTTTACATGTGTTATCTTTTTTAATTGAGATATAACTAACATATACCATTTTATTGATTTCAGGTATACAACATAATGATTCAACTATTTGTATATATGTGAAATGATCACCAACCAGTCTAGTTAACATCCATCACCACATATATTTTGTTTGTTTGTTCTGAAAGAGAGAGAGAGAGAGAGAGAGAGAGAGAGAGAGAGAGAGCTAGCATGAACACAAGTGACAGGAGGAGAGACAGAGGGAGAGACAGTATCCCAAGCAGGCTCCATGCTTAGCATGGACACAGGGTTCAGTCTCATGACTCTGAGATCACGACCTGAGTCAGTATCAAGAGTCAGACACTTAATCCACTGAGCCACCCAGGTGCCCCCATCACCACATATATTTATAAATTTTTCTTATGATGAGATCTTTTAAGATCCACTCTCTTAGCAACTTTCAAAAATATAATGCAGTAGTGTTAACGATAGTCACCATGCTATACATTGCACTCCATGACTTATTTTATAACTGGAAGTTTGCTCCTTTTGACCATCTTTACCCACTTCTCATAACTGCCAATCTAGTCTCTACATCTATGAGGTGGCTGAGTTTTTTGTTTTTGTTTTTTTTAGAGTCTACATGTAAGTAAGATCGTATATTATTTGTCTTTCTCTGCCTGACTTATTTCATTTAACATATTGCCCTCAAAGTCCATCCATGTTGTCGTAAATGGCAAGATTTCTTCTCTACAGTTGAGTAATATTCCACTGTGTGTATACGTACACACACATATATATACACACAGCTGACCCTGAATAACATGGCTTTGAACTTTATAGGTCCACTTAAATGCAGATTTTTTTCAATAAATACAATATAGTTTTATAAATGTATTTTCTCTTATGATTTTAACATTTTTTTCCTCTAGCTTACTTTAGGAATGCAGTATATAATACATATACAAAATATGTGTTAATCAACTATTTGCTATCAAATCAACAGTAGGCTATTAGCTGTTAAGGTTTAGGAGAAGTTAAAAAGCATACATGTATTTTCAACTGCACAGAGATTTGGCATCCCTAGCTCCTGAGTTTTCAAGGGTCAATGGTATATATAACACATTTTCTTTATCCATTCAGTCACTGGTAAGACACTGAAGTTACTTCCAGGTCTTACCATGAATGGCTGCAAAGAACATGAAGGTTGCATGTATCTTTTCAAGTCAGCTTTTTCATTTCCTTCAGATAAATACCCAGAAGTGAAATTGCTAGATCATATGGTAGTTCTATGCTTAAGTTTTTGAGAATCTCCATACTGGCTGCACCAATTTATATTCCCACCAGCAGTGCAAGAGGTACCTTTTCTCCACATTCTCACCAACACCTATTATCTCTTGTTTCTTTAGAATAGCCATTCTAAAAGGGGTGAGATGTTATCTCACTGTGGTTTTGATCTGCACTTCCCCGGCGACCAGTGATGTTGACTACCTTTTCATGAAACTGTTGGTCATCTGTACGACTTCTTTGGAAAATGTCCATTCAGATTCTCTGCCCATTTTTTAATCAGATTGTTATTTTGCTATGGAGTTGTAGGAGTTCTTTATATATTTTGGCTATTAACCCCTTATTAGATACAGTAAAACCTTGGTTTGGGAGCATAATTTGTTCCAGAAACATGCTTGTAATCCAAAGCACTTTATATCAAAGTGAATTTCCCCATAAGAAATCATGCAAACTCAGGGGCGCCTGGGTGGCTCAGTCGGTTGAGCGTCCAACTTCGGCTCAGGTCATGATCTCACTGTCTCTGAGTTTGAGCCCCATATCAGGCTCGCTGCTGTCAGCGTGGAGCCTGGAGTCTGTTTCAGATTCTGTGTCTCCCTCTCTCTGCCCCTCCCCCACTCATTCTCTCCCTCTCTCTGTCAAAAATAAATAAATATCAAAAAAATTTAAAAAAAAATAATGGAAACTCAGATGATTCATGCCACAACCCCAAAATATTCATATAAAATGATTATATTACTGTAATATAATACAAAATAATGAAGAAAACCCAAAATATAAAGAAATAAATAAATTAACCTGCACTTACCTTTGAAAACGTTCATGGCTGGTGTAAGGGAGACAAGAGAGAGGAGGATTTTGTGCAGGACTGTCACTATCACTAACGGAATCACTGCTATCTATTGGCTGACTGGAATCTTTTTCTTTTCAGGCAACTTTAACAAGGAACCTATCCAATGAACCTGCTTTTGTCTCCTTTTGAGTATTTGCAGAAATGTAACACTGTGTTGCTGATCTCCCACAATCCCAAAGCAAGCCAGCAAGCAAGTGAGCAAGAGAGATGGAAGAACCAACCAATGGCTCAGTTGTCATCATGTGACATTCAGAGTCACATACTACTCACATTGCAAGGCAGCTCACTTATCAAGTTAAAATTTATTAGAAACGTTTGCCTCTGGAAACCAATTTGACAATAAATTTCATATATTGAAAAAAAAAAAAAAAGAAACGTTTGCCTGTCTTGAGGAACACTTCACAGAACAAGTTACTCACAATCCAAGGTTTTACTGTATATGATTTGCAAATATTTTCTCCCATTCAGTAGGCTGCCATTTCATTCTGTTGATGGTTTCCTTCGTTTATATAAGCTTTGTATAGTTTGATGTAGTTTCCCTTATTTTTTGCTTTTGTTGCCTTTTGCTTTTGGCATCAAATCCAAAAAAATCATTGCCCAGGCTGATGTCAAGGAGCTTACCATTTATGTTTACTTCTAGGAACGCTATGGTTTGGGGTTATATGTTCAAGTTTTTAACCCATTTTGAGTTAATTGTTGTGCATCATGTAAGATAGGGGTCCAGTTTTCCCAATGCCACTTACTGAAGAGACTATCCTTTCTCCATTGTACATTCTTGGTTTCTTTGTCATAAATTAATTGACCATACACGTGGGGTTTATTTCTGGGCTCTCTATTCTGTTGTACTAACCTATCTGTCTGTTTTTATGATACTACTATACTGCTTTGACTACTATGGTTTTTAATATACTTTGAAATCAGGAAGTGTGATCCTCCAGCTTTGTTCTTTTTCAAAATACATATACTATCTTATTTAATTAAAAACAGAACCACAAATGTCATTACTATTAGTATCCTAATTAAGGATATAATTAGGAATATCCTATTCCTATATAAGGAAACTGAGAAGCAGAGAGGTTAAATAACTACTACTTAAGTCCACACAAGGTAAGTGACTGACTCACAATTAAAATCCAGGTCTGTACAACCCCAAAACCAGAGCTCCTCAACAAAATGAACACTCCCTCCACAACTATCAACTTGCTCAGAATCCCAGATAGAAAAACAGAAATTAATGACCTTTAAGATTACTTACCATGAATGCTGAATGAAATGCAAATGTGTAACTTATAAAGTAGATGACAAGGGTATTTCCTTCACCATATAACTACAGTGATAGTTCTAGTTGACTGAGGTAGTGCCTAGGACACAAGACTCCAACAAATCATTTGGTCAAATAAGCTAATCCAGGTTTTTGTTTTGTATGGGGTGAGGGGGCAGAGGGAGATACATAGTAATTTAAATCAAAACAATTACATGAAATCACTAAAACAATTTTTTAAGCCACAATTTTTACTTTCTAATAACCTTGGCCTATGGTAAGCTTTTTGTGACTAAATCTTGAGTATATTTTTTTTTTAATTTTTTTTTCAACGTTTATTTTTGGGACAGAGAGAGACAGAGCATGAACGGGGGAGGGGCAGAGAGAGAGGGAGACACAGAATTGGAAACAGGCTCCAGGCTCCGAGCCATCAGCCCAGAGCCCGACGCGGGGCTCGAACTCACGGACCGCGAGATCGTGACCTGGCTGAAGTTGGAGGCTTAACCGACTGCGCCACCCAGGCGCCCCAAGTATATTTTCATTCAAATGTAAAATAATAACCATGCCTCCCTTCTACCTACCAATACTGGCATTTTAGAGACCAACTGTTTTATTATCTTTGTTCTCATACAGGAGAAGTGAAGAAGTAAACTAAACATCTTTGAAATGCTACTTTGTGTCCAGAACTGTAAGTCTCCTACAAAAGCTATGAGATTAATCTTCACAACCACCACATTGGCAAGGTATTATTATTATTCTCATTCCGCAGGGGCAGAACACGATATTTATTCCTCTAAATTAGATCACGCATCCAGCAAAAGACAGAGCCTAAATTTGAACCCAAAACTACCTCTAAAGCTTTCTCAACCAGTGAGCAACATTTACCCTCACTTTCTTCACGAGCACTACTCTCCTAACTCAGCAGTCCTCCTCATGTACTATCCCAGAACTAATTGGATGGGGAATCTGGGTAGAAGGGAATTTATATGTAGATTTCCCCCTCATGATAATCAAGAGAAAACAATTTGAAGAGTTGTTAAAAATAAAATTTTTAACACTGTATTAAAACTTGAAAACAATTAACAATAAAGTGAATGTGATCCAATATCAAATTATCTTTTATGTGTATTCCTTAGCCAAACACTTGAGTAAACTATCACTGGCGAGAAAACAATATGCCTAATTCCAAGGATGAAATAAAATGGTTAATGAATTAGCTGGGTTTTTTTTTCATGTTTCCTAACCTTTTAAAACTTTGTATTTCACAACTTCATTGTACCACAGAACTTTAGGAATTGGACACAGTAGTTTATTTAAAATACTAGAATTGCTTTGTTATAATATGAATACTTTCAGAGAAGCTATCAAATGACCTTGATGATCTACACAACATTCATTATAGACTGGTAAACATTTGTGAAAATCCTTGCTGTGATGATTGATTGCATTTTTCCCTGCTTCAGTTACCTCAAACTAAATTGCCTGTCATTAAAATGATGACTTCTGTCAATGTAGTTCCTTAATCCTTCCTCAGTCCTTTCTAGCAATGACAACCTTAGAATAATATACTGTAAGTCTTTATGGATCAATAATGCTCACTATAAAACACTGCAATCTACCACCAAGATTTTTATCCCCCTATTTATAATGATGTCTGACAAGCTAACTAACAGTAAGATTTCTTACTAAGGAAAAAAAAAAAAGACATCTAACAAATAAGTCAAATACAATACTATAAACACCATATGCCAATCTAAACAAGTTAAGAATTTTGAGTGAAGCTCAATGTTAGCAAAATGCTTTTATCCTAAAGTAGTTAATGACTGAGATGTCATTTGCAGACTACTCAAGAAAAAAATTATTATGCAGGCCCTTACTTAGACATTTTGAGATGATTTATGGGAGGTTATTTATGTGAAAAGGCTTCTCTGCAATGTCAGAAACAGAAAGCTTCCACTTAAAAACCATAAAAGATAAACCAACGTGCATACTCTGCCTAATTTTTTCCATAGGCAATTATAAAAGACTTTTTTTCCCACTTAACCTATATTTAGATTGTATCTTGGACATCTTTATATGGAAATTAGATTATAATTGCTTTTAAACACTACAATTTAGATGTTTTCATTTAAATCAAGAATTATTTAAAGTAAATGCCATTATATCAATGAAAACAGAGCCATGACACTCTTTACAACTGACATTACCTCTTTTATATAAGGAGTTATATTAACCATGCTTTCTCTAAATCTTCATGTGCTTCATCATTTTTTAAATTCAACCTGAAGTCTTTGACAGTAGTAAACTGGAGGGGAAAGTTTCAACAAGGTAACAGTTCACCATATTTTTCCTCCTAAATTATTTAATTATAGGATAAGAAACAATTTGTTTTTACTATTGGGCAGTTTGAAAAAAATATCAGATTTTATTGTAGTTACAGAAGAATTAACTCCACATCAATGTATCACTTTAAATTCTCCAAGGGGGAAAATGTAACCTCCATGCATTCTTCCTCAAAACACTATTAGAGGAATTAAAATTGAAGAACTAAAACAAGTTAGAGAAAAATACAGATACCAGGAAAAACAGGGCTCTAACACAGAAAAGAGACAAAAGAAATCTTAATTGGGGCACCTGGGTGGCTCAGTTGGTTAGACGTCTGACTTCGGCTCAGGTCATGATCTCACAGCTTGTGGGTTCCAGCCCTGAATCAAGCTCTGTGCGGACAGCCAAGAGTCTGGAGCCTGCTTTGGATTCTGTGTTTCCCTCTCTCTCTGACCCTCCCCTGCTCACGTTCTGTCTCCCTCTCTCTCTCAAAAATAAAAAAAACATTAAAAAAAATTTTTTTAAAGAAATCCGAATTGAAGGAGGGCTTAGGGCTCCAGAAAGAATGTCTCTAAGAAAAAAAAATAAATAAACACTAATTATGTTATTAATTTGATCACATTGAGATGAGTTCTATTTTGCTCAGAATTTAAGGTAAGAATTAGTAATTTGTACAATGAAAACTAAGAAAATGGTGGGGGGGTAGTTAACAACTCAAAAAATTCACAAAAGAGAAAAAAAGTGAACATAGAACTTTACATAGCTCTGTTGTAAATATTTACAGTTATAATAATGTGATGTAAATACAACAAAAAATGAGGAGGAAAAAAAAGAAAACAAAATGGTGTGGGGGGCGGGGGGGGGGGGAAGGAAATGCTAAATCATTGTCTTTCACAGTAGAAAGACATAATTAAAATTGAAAAGTCAGGAAATACCAGAGTCAATGGGGGGTGGGGGAGGGGGCAGATATAGAAGTAAATAAAGGGGGAAAAAAGAGCACCAAAAGTTGAGAGCAGGGGTGCCTGGGTGATTTAGTCAGTTAAGTATCCAACTCTTGATTTGATAAGACTCAGGTCATAATCCCAGGGTCAAGTGATGGAGCTCCATGCTGAGCGTGGAAACTCCTTGAGATTCTCTCTCTCTACCTCACTCCCTGCTCCTCCTCTGCTCATGCTCACGCATGCTCTCTCTCTCTAAATAAGTAAATAAACATTTTTTTATATATATATATGAAAAGCAGTTGTCTCTGTGAGAAGGAGTAAGGAATGGAGAGAGAGGTATCCATCTTTCACTCTAGGCCTAACATACTTTGACTTTTTAAACTAAGTACACTTACTGGTTTCTGAAAAATTTTAAATTAATTGAAGTGGAGCTACATGAATCAATACTGACAAAATCTCAAAAAGAATATTGGCCAAAAAAAAAAAAGGAAAATTTCAAACTGTTGAGTTCACTACTGAAGTTTAAAAGCAAACAACCAAAACAGACAGTGAGGAGTGTAGCCATTGTTAGGCGAACTGTAACTCTTCTTCTTACTAGCAATGACATGGTGGACTAACTGACTTACCAGCTGGTTGCCTGAGTCTTCTCATGTAACAAAATAAAGATAACTATAGTACTGACGATTATGATTATGTTACTTTACGGACTGAGATAATGCATGTGAAGTGCTTGGTACATAGTATATTCTTCCAAAATATGTGTTATTAATCTTTTTTACTCACTTTTCAATTTTTCTGTCATGAAAATACAAATTCTTACTTGAAATTATTTTTCCAAAATGTTCAAAAGTTCATTGAATTAAGAAGTGGCATCTACTATTTAATCTATTAGTGGTGTCAAAAAAATAGCCTCAATTAACGCCTACCCTGTGTGATCCCACACAGAAATAAACATTGAGCAAATATTTAAAGAATTATTGAAGAGGTGCCTTAATCTCCTCTAATTTTACACATCCACCTAGTAGGTTTAAGGAATAAATAACAAGATATGGGGAATACAGAGATACAAAACACATGGTTTCTGCAATCAGCTAGCTCACTGTAATCAGGGTAAGGGAAGCAGAGAGGCAGAAATGCAGTGTGATGTGGTATGTCATGGCTTTGAAGTCAAGCAGTCTGGGGATCCAATCCTGGTTTTGCAATCTTAAACTCCAAGCTCGTTTCCTATGCAAAAATTTGGATAACAGTAATTGCCTTGCAGAGCTCCCTAAAGATCAAGACAATACCCTTAAAGCAACTACCATGGGACATACAGTAGGCCTTCAATATTTGTTAACTCTCAGTTCTTTTAGAATTACTGTTGATGATACCTACACTGAGAAATGGGAAATCTGAGAGGAAAAGGCTTTGTACACATCTGTTGTAAAATTTTCACAAAAAGACACAAATAAATGCTCTGCAAATTCTTAGTGAGAGAACTTACTTCAGATAAGAGAAACCAGGGAATATTTTTTCTGGAGACACTGGCATTTTATTTTTTTATTTTTTTTTTAATTTTTTTTTTCAACGTTTATTTATTTTGGGGACAGAGAGAGACAGAGCATGAACGGGGGAGGGGCAGAGAGAGAGGGAGACACAGAATCGGAAACAGGCTCCAGGCTCTGAGCCATCAGCCCAGAGCCTGACGCGGGGCTCGAACTCACGGACCGCGAGATCGTGACCTGGCTGAAGTCGGACGCTTAACCGACTGCGCCACCCAGGCGCCCCTGGCATTTTAAATACCATGTTCCAAAGATCCTAAGACACATATTTTCATGTTTTAACATCTCTGAAACAGAACATATCCAGCAATGATGATGTGTCAGTTCAATTGGCAACTTTTTTTTTAGTGGTATATAAAATAATAATGCATTTTAGATTCAGTAAAGTACAATATATATGGATGAAGGGAATTCTGTAGAGAGTGGCAATACCCAAGGCACAGTGTTGCAATTCCCAGCATGATGTTGGCATACATAGTTCGGGTTGGCTGGCATATAGTTGTATACAAAGAGGAGTAAGGAAATAAGGATGATGAGGTAGACTGTTCCATCAATTTGTTTACCTGTGTCATTATCATTCTAGCTAATTTACTGTTGTTTTATGTGGCAAAGTATAAATTTGATATGTGCTAGGATGAGTCCACCCATACTGTACTTCAAAACCAATTCGCTCTTCTTGACGCTCTTCTATGTCAATTTTTAAATCAGACTGTCTAAGCACACCACCCCTGAGGCAGGAAGGCTGTTCGCGAACGCACACAGCGCCCCCTCGTGGCGAAAGGGCATTTGCGCATGCGCAGAGCGCCCATTCGAAATGCAAGGTTAGTTGCATTTGCGCGCAAACCATGCTGGGCGAGGTAGGCCATCTACGCTAATGCTGAGAAAAGCTACTAGTTGGGATTTCGATCAAAATTGTATTGAACTTAATGGTTTCATTTGGGGAGAATTTCTATTCTTGTATTCCCATCCAAAAACGTGGTATCTCCATTTATTTAGATCTTACATCTTTCAATAAAGTTGGGTAATTTTTTCCATAGAGGTCTTGTACATCTTTTGTTGAGTTTAGTCCCTGGTATTTACTTTTGGGATTTGTTATTATAAATGGCGTTTAAGTTATGTTCGGTAAATTTATGGAATATTTAGCAATCTCAAGTATATAAGACAATACAATACGTTTAATCTTGTTTTCCTATGTTTATACATATCACAATTTAAAAATTAACAAAAATATTTCCATGATACACAAAATACTGCAACTTCAAAAGTCCAAATAAAAGATTCATAACTCATATGCAACTTCATTTAAAATAACTAAAGCACAGATATAAACTGTCCTGGAAATAACATAGCATCCAAAATCATATACAACACATATAAAATGTTGGATTAAATACTGGATTAGATCTACTTCTGCAATTTTGAAATAAATAATGGCATCAAAACAATTATGCTTGCTCACTTTAGTGATTTTATTCTGTCAACTCCCCATTTGCCATACCAACTGAAAGAAACACTGACACATACAACAACAACAAAAAAGCAGATATTGTGCCCACGTGAGTTAAATGTACACTAAAAAGTTAGGCATCCCCTAAATTTGTAGGTATCCAGAACAGCTGGGTCATTATCCACTCTCCTTTCCCTTAAGACAACTTCACTGATCACATGAGATAGATGGTGGCAGGGAACTGAATTTACTGGCAGGAGAAACAAATCCCAGCTAGTTCCCTTAAAATCCAAAATAGACTATACACAGACATTTCTTTTCCCAAAATTTCTCTGACCCAATTTCTAAATTCTCCTTACTCTTTTGCTGTTTTTCTTAGAGAGTCATTAACAAGCTAAAAAAACAAAATCAACAAAATGAGTTTGGGACCAGTTTGGCTAACTTCCAAATTTCTATCTCTTGGGCTCCAGATCTTTGGACGTACCTAAGCTAGCGTTCTCTCACATCTCAAAAATGGCATGCTTACTACTAAAGTCCAACTCTATCTCAAAACTATGTCCTCTTTCCATTAGTCCCAATGTCACTGGTAGTAGTTCAAACTAGATACCTGTCCTTGAGTACTCAAAACAAACAAACAAACAAACAAAACATTGTGAACCTCAACAACCAATTAATCATCAAGACCTGCTGGCTGACTCTATCTCCTTAATACCCTCCTTTTCTACTCTCACTGCCACTTAGTTCAGGCACTCTCTTTCCTGTACTGCAGTAATTTCCTAAATTGCCCTTTCTTCCCTCATCCTCCATAGTATGGCCAGAATAATCTTTCAACATGTAAATGGGTACATGTTCCTCTCCTGGTTAAAATTCTTTAATGCCTCACCAATGCCTCCAGGATAATATCCAAAATTATTAGCATAACATCCCAAAAAGTTTTATAGACTATATCTCTAGTCAGCCTCATGGTCCACAGCCCCCTCGTTCAAGCCCTGCTCTCTAAATGTCCCCACACCTCTGCACATACTGCTCCCTCAACCTCAAACCCCTTCTTTATTTTCTAATACCACCTGGAAATATTCTTCAATTCCTTGTAAATGAGCTGAAGCAAAATAATCTCACAAAAACCTTCCCTGAATCCTTAAAAAGACTTAAGCACTGCTCTAAGTTCCTTTTGTACCACTTCTTATAGCACTTGTAACACTGCATTTTAATTCTCTATTATGTTTTTCTCTTCCTAAATAATATTTCATTAAGAAATATCCCAACTTAGGGGTGCCTGGGTGGCTAAGTCGGCTAAGTGTCTGACTTTGGCTCAGGTCATGATCTCACGGTTTGTGAGTTCAAGTCGCATGTTAGGCTCTTTGCTGACAGCTCAGAGCCTGGAGCCTGTTTCAGATTCTGCATCTCCCTCTCTCTCTGCCCCTCCCCTGCTCACGCTCTGTCTCCCTCTGTCTTTAAAATAAATAAACATTTAAAAAAATTTAAAAAAAGAAATACCCCAACTTAAATCATAGTGTTTATTAGACACCGAAGTATTTGTTGAATACACATTGTATTTCTATTAGCTTATTATTTTGAAAATATTGTCATCACTGATATTTTAAAATTAAAATATTTCTTGGTAGGAATAACAGTTACATCTTACAATGAGAAATTTTCATTATAAAGTGAAATGCTACATATTAATATGGGTTATATATTGAATATAAAAATATAAAATTGAAATATTTCATGCTAATGTTAAGTGGCTTATTCATTTAAGAAATACTGAAAGCTTTCTGATCTAAACAAAACTGTGAAAACTAAATCAATAATTAAAAGGTATTTTCAAGTAAGGAACGATGTATCATTTTATTCCTAGAAAATAATTTTTTTTTTAATTTTTTTTTCAACATTTATTTATTTTTGGGACAGAGAGAGACAGAGCATGAACGGGGGAGGGGCAGAGAGAGAGGGAGACACAGAATCGGAAACAGGCTCCAGGCTCTGAGCCATCAGCCCAGAGCCCGACACGGGGCTCGAACTCACAGACTGCGAGATCATGACCTGGCTGAAGTCAGACGCTTAACCGACTGCGCCACCCAGGCGCCCCGAAAATAATTTTAAAATATTTGTTTCTTCTAAGTTTTAACATCCCTATGTTATTCTGAATACACAACTCTTAGGGAATAATATACGATTTACTAAACAATAAAATAAAATTCAAGATTATAAGTCTTCAGACTGTATTCATCCTTGAATGTTTAATTAAATTCCCCAAATAAATTAATTTACTAAATTATGGCATCTTTTATAATCATAAGATGAAATAACATACAAAGAGTCAACAGAAAGCCATTTGCAGTTAAATTATTAATTGCAGACTGCACAAATTATTTAAGAATATTATCAACAGTAAGCATCTTACTCAGGAGTAATGTATGTCAATCAAAAAAGAAAAAAATTCAAAGCAGACACACATAATATTAAACACAGACTGTCAAAGGTATACTTGTTTCCAACATAAGCATTCAAAGAAAATGATACATACCAAGATATTTTAAAGTTATGCAATATGTTAATGATACTAGATTACAAAATATAAGATCCAACCCCACAAAGAATCAAATTTCTTTTTACCCCGTTGTCTGAAAAAACACCTTTTATAATTCCAAGAAGTTGTAAACTCCTTAAAAATACCTTGCGTTTACAATCTAAGCTAATATTAACATTACTCAGTGATTCTCATTCATTATGAATGCTTTTATGAATTTTTGAGGAGAACTGTCTAGATTCGGAGGTCTATTTCCCAATGGATGTTTTTAACCTTTATCTCCCAATGCCAAATGGTAAATAAAGATTTCTAACTAAAGAAATAAAATTTAACTATAACATCATATATTATAAAAAAATTGACATTTCCTTATGTACCCATCTATCCTCCCTCTAAAACCATGGAAAGAAAATCAGGGCAATATTTACTTTGAACTTGGCTGGAAATGATGAGGAAATTCATCAAGTCATTAAGGATGGAAGAAAGTAAAAACAAACAAACAACCAAAAACACTAGTAAAGCTAAGACTGTCAAGTCACAAAGAAGTCTATTTCTGCCATAAGCCTTGTGACAGAATGACTTATTTCAAACATTCCACAGTTGTCTTTTAAAACCTTCTACTAATATTACTATAATCCAGACTTTGGAGGTGGGGGGGAACCTATGCTAGGCCTTCATCTTTTAATTTAAAAGTCTACCTAAAAAAAAAAAAAAAGGTGTCAATTTTTTTATTTATCTTCTTAACAATATTTCTCTGTAGCTGTAAAAAACATTTTGGTAAACAGTTTAGAGTGATATTACTTTAACATAATATGACAACTTTAAGACAAGATTAAGCAGTTATTTGTATATGTACACATATTTTATTAAACTCTAAAGAGCAAACTCACTAAAACTTTAAACCATTCATTACTCAGTTACAATGGTTTTCATATAGTCAAGATTTTAAATTAGCTTCAAATGTGATATTTTACTACAAAAACATCTTTAAATAATTGCTTCAAATTTGTGTACTTCCCCCAATTTTGAATGTATTAAATGGTTTATTTTGTTTTTTAAATGTTAACATTTATTGAGCCTTTATTATGTATCAGGCACTGTTCTAAGCACATTACACATGTAAATACATTTAGGGACTGAGTAATTAAGTAAATTGCTCTAGGAGACAAAGTAGACAAACTCTTTAAGTTTACAGCCTCTTGTGTGCCAAGGACTATGCCTGGGACTTAAAATTCAAAATTCAAACAAACAAACAAACAAAACCATAGTCACCGGTTTCAGGGACTTCATAACTATTTATACCAGTATAAACTAACAACTCTTTCAGTAATAAAAGACCTTCTAGTAATATGATCCAATTGCTGGTAGAGCTCAAATTAGTATAATTAAATTCTTCAAAAGACTGTTCACAAAGGAGAGGACATTTGGTTTCAATGGGTGGGAAAGGGAAGAGGAAAAAGTAAGGCAGTAGATTGGAACCTGTAAGGACCTCTAAGGTCCCAGTAAAATGCCATCTGAAAGAATTTAGAATTGATTGCATAGTAGGCAATTGAGATCTAAAGAATAATTTTAATATGACCAGCCAAGTGTTTTAGTAGAAAAACAAAACAAAAAATGTCTCAGTGCTATTGAAGATAAGGTGAAATAGAAAAGAGATTAAAAACAATAAAATTAGTTAGGTAGCTACTGGAATAGTCAGAGGAATGAGGAAGATTGAAGCAGAGCAGTAGTATGGAGAAGAGAATGAAGAGTCTTTGCCAGTGCTTAGAAACTGGGGAAGATGAGACAGGACTGACACTGAAGTTTCCAGCTTGGAAAACTAGCAAGAAGCGGTAACATTAAAGGGATATAGGAAAAAGCAACAGGAGTTGAGGGGAATTGGGGTATGATTCATGATTTGAAATAATCTAATATAACTGACACTACTAGTCTTAATTTTTATATAAAAAGTCAGTTACTTTCAGTTATGATATATAAAATACCAACGTAAATTTCTTAAACATTTCTTTTGGCTGTATTTATACTGTTTTCTTGGCAAAAATACATCTAACACTAAGCATGGAATTTCTTCTTGGAAAGTATAACCTAAAATAAAAAGATCAACCTCCCTAAAACCCAAAAGGACTGATTTATTTACTGTACATTATTAATGTATGAGGGGTTAAGACTTTGATACAGCTGTAGCGCTCACTTTGATGTCAGCAGTGAAAGAAGTACCACAGTTGCCTTCTGCAACTAGTCTTAATGAAAATATAGTTTTCACATCTCTGAGAGTATCAAATGTCACTTCAGACCTTTTTTGCTTTGCTCTGAGTAGTTTTATTAACATTCGTATTCATATCAATTATTAAAATTAACATTTTAAAATTAGTAATTTGCTTTATCAATGTCTACTTGAGTTATAAGTATCCATTTCAAGCAAAATAAAACATTCAGCATGACAGTGTAAAATTATTTTAAAAGCTGCAATAAAAACAGTAATTGCTTTTTCTAGTGTAAGAATTCTTACTTTCTTTTTACTTCAAACTGTTACTAAGAAAGAAAAACAAATAGAAAAGGATTTCTTTTTCTAAAACATTAAATCCAGCAGCATTCAGCTAATGCATAGATAACATAGGAAACGTCAAACTGTTCTTCCTCAATTTGATAGTTTCCACATAACGCAAATAAAATAATTATTTCTTTTAATAACTTAATAGGTACACAGAGGGTTAAGACCATCCACTTCCTTAAGAGGGTAACATATAATTCAGCAGAATATAGCAATAAAGTTAGGAAAACTTACTTATACAGTATATCTTATACAGTAAAGATGATAAAAGTGGATCAATTTATAATCTGTAATAATAAAGGCATTCGGGTGAACTTTATGAAATACAGTTTTTAGAAGTAAATCTATACTGTGACAGAATTATATAAGACCTCTGTTGTTAAGAAATGTAATTACTTAACAACAAAATATTTTTGCTGAAATCACAAATGAAAATACATATGTTTGACCAACAGGTGGTGCTCAATTTCCACTTACAAAGAAAATAAATCTTCCCCAAAGCATTTCCAGCACAATGAAATCATTTTCAGACTATGTGGCAATTTTAAAAACTCAAACATCAGGAGAAAACCCAGTGCATAAACATTATTTTAACTGTTTCTACTGCACAGAGAAAAATAATTTTGGTTACCTTGCAAAAGAATTTTAAGACTGACACTGACTGCCCATTCATCTACAGAAGAGTGCTAAAACAGTTTTAAAATTTTGCTGAAACATTTCTTTTCAAAATTAACATTGAATACTGCAAAAAAAAATGTTAAACAACTCAGAAATATACTTTAAAAAATTAACCCAGTATTTATTATAAATTAAAAAATAATTTTAGGTCATTTTATACCAAATCATGCTTCAGAATTCTAAGTATTTAACATTCTATCCTTTGCTGGAAAGATAGCTTTAAAAACAAAACAAACAAACAAAACTAAGAAATTCAGCTAAGCCAGAAATCAGTATATTTCTGAAAATTTAGGTTTCTATAGGCCATTATACTCTTTATTCGTAAAAAGAGTTGAAGCCCCAATTGTCTGGCTGAATTCTAACTCTAAGTGCCATTCTCACCAAAGCAATGCTTTTACTTCTTACCAGAAGAATGATAAAACAATTTCAGTCTTGCATTTCCACAAATACCCAATTAGGGCTTCTATTATACAATTTGAAATTTATCTATTAAACAACTAATTCTTTCTTCTTCTAATGGGAGAAACAGAGTACTACAGAAATTCTGCAAAACCTAATAGCATTATATGATAAAAAATACTCCAACACAATAATCTTTAATCTATTCAAGCTACACTGTTCTTGCTACTTAATGTAAAGATAAGGCAAAAAGTATTTGGCTACTGAATGTCAAAAAGAAGGATAGAAGACATTAAGAAAATTTACTTTTTTGCATAAAACCTGTGCACAGAAAAAGGCACTGCTAATCTATTAGTCAAAGGGAGAGCTATAAAGCAGGATAGACACAGATTTAAACTAAAATCCAAACAAAACAATTTCAATGGCTTTTTAGTTTTATTGGAAGCACCCAAAGCCCTAAGTTTTGCTTTACAAAAATTAAATGCCACTGATTACTAAGTTGCTTAATGGTGTTAAGAAGAAATCAGTTCAAATTCAGTCTGAGAGATGGGAAACAATGTTATAATTGCAGAAAATAGAAATAAATTTTTAAAAATAGCAAAGCTCCCGATCAACACAAAACACAATTCATCCCTTGATAATACACTATTTTCTCATACAGAATTTTAAAGCGTCATAAGTCTTAACAATTCCTAATTCATTCTATTTGATTTTTAGAATCATGCTTATTTATTCCCTGTTATTAACTAGTCATTAATCAAAAACCTAATTTAGTTCTTACATATTTTCAAAAAGCAGCAAAAAAATTTAAACTTCATACTTTAGCATTTAAAAATATATATATTTATTCTTGCACTTTATAAGGTGACTCTTTTCTTCCACATCCACATCAAAATTCTGGCTGGCTGAGCTAAACAATATTTAAAATTAACTTTCAGTTTTATAAAGTGCCATTATTTCATTAAAATACAACATATCAAATTTTCCTGTTACCTAACTGCCAATAGAGACACCTAATTATAATGAGTGCACATCGAAAAAGTAGCCCCAATTTTTTGCTGTTATTCTACAGCAGTCTGATTTATACCAGTTTTTAGAATTCTCTAACATTGTTAAAGTCATTTAGTCGAGTCTACCAAAATCTTGTTTTTCTTTTAAACTGATGGCAGAATTATACCTTTATGATATACAAGATAAATTCCCAGTTTGCAACTAGTTTAAAGCTCCTCAAATAAATCCCTCCCTTCTACTCCTTAGTAAACCCCCACAAGACACCATATTTTGTGCATACAGAACAGCTTCTCATTGTTTTCTTCATATCTACACAAGCATGTTTACATTACAGAAATATGTACCAGAAAACAAAGATATACTTAGTTTAGAGATAGAAAAATGTTTCAGTTACAATGTAAAAGTTACTGAATATGGAAAGAAAAGCTAGCAGGTAGTTAGGCTCACTTCTACACAATCTTTCCACTTCAGATAAAGATATGTATTTCCTACAGAAAACTCACTGGCTTTTACTTTTCAATAAATTGCCAAAATGAGTATCTATACTTTAAAACACAAAAAATATAAAAATTTAAGTCAAAAAAAAAAAAAAAGGCCAGTCTGTCCCTGTTCACAATTGCCTGCTTGTCCAGCAAGACCTGGGTCCCTAGGTAAGTTATCCACTCTGCAGGAGCTGATGAAAGTAGTGCATGTGAAATTCGGAAGGCTCCAGAAGGAACTAAATAGCGTGGAACACAATAACACGATAAAATGTCAGTCGAGAATCTGAAAAAAAGGGTAGATGTCATGGAAAAATCATTAGATATTTCTTCCCAGAACATCTAAAATGATGGGTAAATGAACCTAAATGTGCAAATTTAGACCCTAAACTTAAAGATTTCATAAAATGAATTTCTTAGAGCTCAAAAGTAATGTGTCCATTCTCACAGGGAATTTTGATTACAGTTCCAAGTTTGTACAATCTATACTTTCTAAAACCAGAAATAAATGGTTACATTTCAGACTCTGATTTGAAATTTTCAAAAAATGTTTTAAACTAATCACTGGTTCTGCTAATGATTAGAGTACATGGTTTCATTTTTATATCTCTGGCTCAAGAAATTTTAGTGACATAACTAAAATAATTTTATATACACTTTACTATTCAAAAATCTAAAATGAATAATTCTTTACACAGAGACACACTCTCTTTCCCCTACTTGTTCAAAGTGGCCTAATTTAGAGACAAATAGATTCACAATTTTTTTCATGTACAACTTTCGGAATTGTACAATAAATGTGTCCAAAAAGAAAGATAATGGTTTTAATTAAATGTGCAGACCAAATTACCTACTGTATTATAGGGCAGTTGTTAAAAATTAATGGCTATAAAAGACCTGATTCTTTTATATTACTTAATTATCTCCATATGGAGATTTTTACTGTAAAGTAAATATGTTTAACAATGTTCTATATACAGAAAGATGTATTCATTCTATGGAGTTTTACTTAGTTTTATTTTGCTATGGTAGCAATTTGAGAAAACCTAGAGGGCAGCTCCTAGACCTAAAAATTATTCATTAGTATGAAATAAGTCACTTAGCTTCTTTTACACACACACACACACACACACACACACACACACACACACACACAAAGCAACAAAGAGAAAGGAAAAAAATAAAGATGTGTATTTCTGTCTACATTTTTGTTACCTAGAATTTATATAATGAAGGCCTACATGGAATTGTTTTATATATATAAGGGTAGAGTTCTGCTAGTTCCAAAATATTGTTGACTCAAAATGATTTATAATTAAAGATCACAGTTAGGAAAATAAAATGAATATCAAAGAATATATGTATGTTTAAATATGTTTATAGTTTAAAATAATAGCTTAAAATATGGTCTATAATTAGATTATAGACTGTAGTAAAGTATATGTATACATGAACATAATAAAAAGCAACATACCTACTAAAGGTTTTTTCTATGAAATGAAACTGATTCATAAAGTAACCACTGTAGCATTTTAATTATAGCTTTTCACTGCATTTTTGTCTACTGAATGTAAGAAACAGTACAAATAAAACTCAAGGATCTCTGAGTTGTTATTTCTACCACTTGTTAATTCTGAGACCTTTGGCTTTATTTTGTTGCTCGGTTTTCTATCAACTACTCTCAAAATGGAGGAGGCACATATTTATATAGATAAATTAAATGATAAAAACCTAAAATGAGTTTAAAAGCTTTAAAATGCATATTAATAAATGGAATTTTTAAAACAAGTCACCTTTTCATGAAGAACTGTTGGCACCATCTGAATTACAAAACAATTTTAAGCCAGTAATTTTACAACATTTCTTTTAGCACACAGTTACTACAGTTTACCTATGCTGCAAGATTCTGACATCTTTCTTACACAGACAGCACTTGAAGTCACATTTCTCATGGACAAAGATTTAAATACTATGTTAACTACTATCTTTATATAATGGAAATTTAATTGAGGTAAATTTTATATTTTTGTTTTTATTTGTAATTCTGTAGATCTAGTCTTAAGAAAAAAAATTAAAAGCTGGAGAAATAATACTTATTCTTGCATCAATGCTAAGTGATAAAGCTTCATTATTCCTGGAAAATTACAGTTATCAGCATAAATGGAGTTATCAGTTATAGTCAATTATATCAATTATAAGTTATCAGTATCAACAGAGTAGGTTATTATTTACTCAGAGACATATTTTCCTATTTAGAAGAAGAGTAAAAAATTCAGAATCCAAAGAAGTTTGGCACATTAATTCCTCGAATGATAATTTCTATGAATTTATAAATAAACTGGTAATAACAAAATCTAAATATTTCTCATTCTTAATGGGAGATATGAGTATTGATATAACAGGATAACTAATTTTAAGAATACCTCCTAGTAGGACAGGCAATCCAACCATTTCTCATGTCGTGATTGAAATATGACATTTCTGTGCGCCAACCCATCATAAGTCTTTCTGAAAAACATGCCACAAATTTGGACCAATCAATAAAGCAGTTGGTCAAGGCTAATTTAGCTGAAAATACAGATGTCATCAATGTAACTAAACTGACACATCCAAGGAAAAACAAAAGTTTACACTAAAATAGACAAAGATAGTCTAATGATTACTCCTAAATGAATATAAAGTCATCACTAGTCAAAAATACTTCAAAAAAGAATTATATCAATACAATGTCATTGAGTAATTTCCCTAAAAAAAGTGAGTGGAGGGTTCATCTTTGTTTTTGGAATAATTACTTCAAACAGAGTCTCAAAAAGAAAGTTAGAAATCCAGATTGCTTCCTGACTCTACTCAGTTAAGTTGTTACAAGACTCTCCAAACAAATCTTTAGCCTGAAGAAATAATCACTTCCAAATTAGCCCTTTTAAAAAAGTGAATTAGCTCATCATTGCCTAGGCCTCAGAGAGGCACTGAAAAATTAAGATACTTAGAAAACGTAATTCTACACACAAAACCTGAAAACTTTCTTCTAAAGAAGCAACTATAATTAAGATAATAATTTTCCTCATCAAAATGCCTAAACCTAATTGAACCATTTAGGAAATATATGCAGTATTTCAATTTAAGTGATATTTACTATATTTAAATATTTTAAAGAATAGTATGTTTGTAATTTGTGGGATATTTTAATTCAAAGTGTTTTACAGACATTGGCATATGGCCCTTATATATATACATACACACTAATAGTTTTTTTTGCAATGTACTCTATGGAATTCATATGTAGATATAATTTGTTTTTGTTTTTGTTTTTTTAAGAAAAACCTATGCTGAATGAAAAACTGGTGATAATTCACAGTTCAAAATATTTTTTTTTATTTTATAAAAAAGCCACAGAATTGAGATGCCTGGCTGGCTCAATCAGTAGAACATGTGACTCCTGAAACCAGGGTCGTAGTTCAAGCCCCAGATGGGATGCAGATTACTTAAAAGGAAGGCACAGAATTCCTCTCAGCCAAAAATGTTACAATTAAGTTAACATGTAACTCAATGTAACGGGGGGGGGGGGGGGGAGGTGATTTGCATGCACTTACTAAATAGAGTACCTAATATATAAGGGGCAAACACTACCGACTTTTTAAAAAAACAGTTGTAGGGGTGTCTGGGTGGCTCAGTCGGCTTCAGCTCAGGTCATGATCTCACGGTCTGAGAGTTTGAGCCCTGCGTTGGGTTCTGTGCTGATAGCTCAGAGCCTGGAGCCGGTTTCTGTTTCTGTGTCTCCCTCTCTCTCTGCCCCTCACCAATTTGCGCTTTGTCTCTCTCTGCCTTTCAAAAATGAATAAATGTTAAAATTTTTTCTTTTTTTAAAAAACAGTTGTACACCAAATTGTACAGCTTCACCATTACATTAAAGTCCCTGGTTCAAATCCAGCTAGTGTTAGTAACAACACAAAGTGCTTAAGTCTTAATATAAACATCCTTCCTAAGGCTCAGAAAGGTCATGAGATTCTTTCATATATAAGAATGCTTGAAAATATACTCCCTTTACTAACTGTGGTCTCTAAATTACCTGGTATAGGACTCAAGTAACAGCCATATAGTGAACCACAATGGATGGCTAAAAACAGAGCAAAATGACCACCATTAGATGAGCCACAGAGATCACATTTCCAGTACCAGCTCAATTCCATTTGACCAAAACACTTCTCCCCAACACACACACACACACACACACACACACACACACACACACACACACACCTACAATCAACACTATCCATCTCTTTTTTTCTTCATATTTTGGTCTTCCAATCTAAAACTAAATACAAAGTCAACTCAAATTGTTTTCTTTCATTATGTAAAATAACTGAATTTAAGAGTGATGAGTTTGCTCAACATAAAATATACACATTCTGAAAATGGTTTATTTCTTGCATCAACTTTAGAAGACTAAAGTCTTCTCCCATTTAAAATAAAGAGTTTCAAAACAGAATTACTATAACTACAGGAGCAGTCTTCAAAGTTTGATCCAGGGTTTCTCACTCAAGACCTGATCAGGATAGCTATAAAGTCAAAACTATTTTAATAATATGGCTAACAGGTTAAATGCCTTTTCTACTCTCATTTTCTGAGTATACAGTGGAGTTTCTCAGACACTATATGACCTTGTGATAACATAATCACTCTGATGACTAATGGAATGTATGTTTCTATATTCAATATTTCTTTTTTAATTTCAAGTACAAAAAATATCAATAGACATAACAACATAAACAAAAACTCGTTGGTGTCCTGAATAACTTTTAAGAGTATAAAGTGGTCCACAGACCGAAGAGTTTGAGAACCAATGAACAGAAATTTGGTGCCCACAAATAATGCTTTTAACATAGGAGGCAGGAATCATGTATCATGTTCCTTTCCCTCTATCTTTCACAGACCAAAGAAATGTATCTCCATCCTTTCTCATTTCATTACAGTTTTAAACACAAATTATCTGTCATGGATACTAAACACCTTCAATACAGTTGTTTTAAATAAATATGAAGCAGCCAAAACTGTCATGTAAATTTATATCTACTACCCTATGCTTCTTTAATTAAGTCTGCTTTTCTTCAGGTACCAGCATTTGAGAAAAACTCTTTTAGTCTTCATTTGAATCACCGACTTGACTTTAATAAACATATTTCAATAGTGTTATCTATTTTTATTACATAATAATATATAGTAGTTCAACCCGATATAACCTATATGAACTAACTAAAGAATATAATTATCACTTATAATTGTTTTCATGAGAAACCATTTTCTAGATTCCAATCAAATTCATAAATACACTTCTGGAATATAATCACTTTTCAGTCAAGATTTCCTCTACTTAATTGAAACTAAGCTAGCAAATATATGCAAATATACAGGTCTGCTTTAATTTGGACCTTTAGGTCACAAAGAACCAAAAATCAATTCAAATGAACTCCAGAGAAAGGAAGTCTCTTACAGTTATCAACACAAGAATGAAAAGACCTAGCCACCAAGAGAGCCCTTACCCTCTCTCCTCACATGGCGTTTCGACCCCTCATATTCAATTATTTCCCTTCCATCACCTTCAATCTCAGCCTCATACATAATAAAAAAAAAAAAACAATTTCCTTCTCCTGTGTGGAGGGAGATCTCTTCCTGATCTTGCTCTATGATAAAATAAAAATAAAGTTTTTCCATTAGGAACTGATTCTCTACTGTATGTCTACAATAAAATTTTTCTATGAGGAATGGATTCATTTTCCCAATTTCTAATTTCTAAGACAGGAATTTGATCAGTTCTTGAGAAAGATAAACTTTCTAAGCTTTAATTTCCTCATATGAAAAAGGTAGAGATAAGAATACCTACCTGATAAAGCTGTCATAAACCAACAAGTCTTAAAAGATGAGCCTGATGGAAAAGAGGGGAAAGAGAAATTTGAGCAGGAAAGTAAGTGTGAACATCATGTTCAGAAAACTACACGCGAATTCAGCTAAGGCACGGTAGGTTTGTAAGGGCATAGTAGGAGCAAGATTTGCTAAGTGGAAGTCAAGCCAAGAGGGATACTGCTAACCATTCTAAGGAATGTGGAATCTCTACGGAAACAAACATTGAAGGATTTTACCCAAGAACAAGAACTCAAAAGAAAAATAGATTCAAAGAGATAGATAAGATTATGAGTTCAGTCCAACTGAGCTTTGAGCATTACTCAGTTTGAACTGAAAATAAAGGTTTATACAGAAAGAGAATAAGACTAAGAATTATTTAGCAGTCTCCGTTTACAGGAGGTAGTTGGAGTCAATACTCAAGCAGTTGCTAAGGGTCCTTTTCCAACAGTTTTGAGCAATCTCCACAGAAAGAAACATCCATACATTTACCTATCTAGTTCTGAAATTAAAGTTTCTCAAAACAATATTGATCTTGGTACACCTGGGTGGTTCAGTGAGTTGAGCATCTGACACTTTATTTCGGCTCAGGTCATGATCTTGCGGTTCGTGAGCTCGAACCACGCATCAGGCTCCATACTGATAGTATGGCGCTTGCTTGGTATTGTCTCTCTCTGCCTCTCTCTGCCCCTTCAGCTCTCTTTCAAAATAAATAAATAAACTTAAAAAAAATATATTGACCTTTACTGTTTAATACATCTGTTCACTTCCATTCCTATTAAAAACAACAACAACAACAACAACAACAACAACAACCAAACCTGACAGTTTGGATCTACTACATTTATATCAAAACCTACTGCTTGAGCCTTTACTAGCAAAGTAAAACTGATCTAAAAGTACCACTGTAGTACTCAGAGCAGACTCTGATATCTAAGGGCCATTACACTGGAATTTTTAAATCTTATTCATAATTGTCTACATTAATGGAGATACATGAATTTGTATATTTTTAAAGGATCTTTTTACTTTGGGGGTAAATTTTTATACATTTTCTTGAAAAACATGTAAGTATATTTATTATTGTTATTATCCTATGAGCATTTAGATATAGGGAAAACATACTTCCCAGTGTCTCAAGTAGGCCTAGAGATTTAATTTTGTAATGCTCTGAAATGAATGAGAAGGACACAATAGTGGTTATACATTTAATATAAATTACTAAAGGATACAGGTCTCCAAGAGGAATTTTTACTACTTTTATGCCTAAAACAACATTAGGCCTTATTTGCTGTAACAGAGGTAGCACAAAGCAGTGGTTAAGCACATGGATTTTAATGAGATAGTGTCCAGATTCTAAGTTTGGCCCTGAAACTTACTAGCTTTCATTTCTCTGTGCTTCAGGTCTCCTCATATGAAAAATGGACATAATATTACCTAACTCATAGAGATGGTATGAAAATTAAACTAGTTAAAATAGGTAAAGTATATCACAGAGTGCTGGATTCACATGTTAAGTATTATTATTTACCTTGGAGCAAGTTATCTAGCCAGACTCTTCTTTTAAATAAAGGGGCCTTTCACTGTGGGTCTGTCAAGTACTTTATCATTCTCAGTATAAAGAATAAGGCTGCCATTTTTCCATCATGATGTCCACAGAGTGTTGAATCATAGTATTTTAAGTTATGTGCAATTTGAAAGTCTTACATAAAAGAGAACTTGAACCTTCATACTCTCTCTCTTCTCTCATTCTCACTAGTTGGTATACAAAAAACCCAAAGTACTGACACTAGTAATTGTTCCATGCCATTAAATATATCAATTCACTGTCATGATTATGTCTACTTCAATCACTGTCATTTATTGGTTATTACACTATCCCTCTCTTTTGTACTGAACACATTGTTTTTAGGTATCCATCATGAAACCTAAAAAATAATGGTCTGGGGCCACTGACTATCAAGTCAAGTACTCCTATACCTCTCAATTGACCCTGAGTGTATTGATAGTTATAGTGATGACCCTCAATCAACCAGAAAAGTCTATCTTAATATATTCTCTTTAACAAAGTATTTTAGAAAGGTTGAAAAAGGTTTAAATTTAAATGAGTGACCTTTAGTTATCTAGTCTATGGTGTACACTCTTCTGTAGATGTTCTCCCAAATTGCTTCTTGTTATAGGATAACATTTAAAATATATTAATTAGTGAAGTCATATATAAAACATAACATTTTTGGAAAATACAAATTATATTTACATAGAAAAATCCTGACAATATTCATTCAGGTATAAACAGTGATTGATTTGTCTTTGGGTTCTGGGTAATTTGTGATTTCTGCCATTTTGGCTTTGTGTTTTTCAAGCTTTCCTTAATGACGATGTACTGATTTTGTAATTTAAAAAAGCAAAATAAAGAAATAAAAGGATTCTCTACCTCTTCTCATCTGTTTATGTTTAAAATAATACTCCATATCTAATAATTCAAAGGAAAACTATTCTATTTAGGATAAGTCTGACAGCTAAAAATCACTAAAAAGTTTTTCTAAAATTTAAAATTTCTATCAAATGCAAAGTATCATTCTATAAATTAAATATTTAAGGTCTTTCAGGGCAGGTGAATTTCTGTGCATTAAGAGCTACTTTTAAATAATTGTTTGAGAATTATTCAGGCCTTCCTAACCATCACCAGGATGTTCTGAAATAGGATATCCTATAGAAGATCACAGTTTTAAAACTGCAAGGTCTCACAAAACAGGTAAAATTTGTGAGTGGACTACCGTTTCCAGTAGCTGCAAAAGGACAGTGAGGTTAAGAAAAAAGCACTTTCCACACTATTCACTTACCCTGACCCATAATATATGAACTAACTATTCCTTTTCTACCCAAGTAGCTCCCTATTACCAAACTTAAAAACTGTTTTACTCTAAGAAATCATTTTTTTAAAAAATCCTCTATTCCAAATTTACCCACCCTGTTTTCATTTAATAATCCTCTTAGACTATCTATATCCCACAATGTTTAATTATGCCAGAAATTGCCCATTTAAACTGTGTAGCTTCAATAAATAACCTAACTATGGTTGCAACGTGTATCATTTGAAACTTTAGCAAGTTTCTTACATTAAAAAAAAAATCCCTTAGAACTCTTAAGGTATTTTTTTAAATTGTCTCAAAAAAAATCAATTTAGAGCTATATCTACTGAAGAATCAATAAATTATGTATGTTAGAATACTTACTTAATTTTCTTGCAGGGCCCTCTACCACTGCCCTATTAAATAACCATTACATCATTATTTAACATCAAAGTGTGGAACATAGGCTTCTTTTGCTTTAAACAAAAAGCAGTATGTGACTTGCAAGCATCACCTACTTACACATGTCCTACATGGCCCAAGACTGAAAATCCACAGATAATTTTCCTTCACTATCTGCTGCTGCCTGTAGAGATTTAATCTCCTTTCCTCTCCTAGCCAAACTGTCGGCAAACTTCTTCAGAAAACTCCAGCCATCACCATTCTGGCTTCAAGCAGGGAACAAGTCAGGACCAGGTCAACATAAATTAAATTTGGGACTAAAGAGGAAATGGAAATAAGGGAAAGGTAAGCACCACTGAAATGATCGCATTCTACTTTCAGTTCCCCATTGCAAAAAAGTTAACCTACCTACCCTTCCTTCACATACATTTTTAACACTAATTCTTTTCATGATCTCCCTTGGAGATGCAACAATGAAGTCTATACAGAAAATGACTTTTGGTTTCTGAATCCCCAAATATCCACCACTGCTATCTGTCCTTGGACTGAGCTTTCCCTAAGTGTTTTTTATTCCTTCTCCAAATCTCTGTTATTTGTATATACTCTTAGAAAACCTCAAAAAGATAGAAGACTTGCTCTGATGATAGGAAAAGAGAAGGGAATACTGACACTATTTTGTGTCTTAGTTGAAGAAAGGAAAAAAAAAATTCTAGTTACAAAAAGAGTGGATGATAACAAGAGGCTAGTAATGAACCTAAGAAGAGAAGAGACGAAGGCCCAATGCCAGGAAATAATGGGTGTGTTCTAGGTATTTTCAATGGAAGAGTTCTAGTCAGACCGTTTAGCTTCCAAAGTAAAAAACCTGTTCCCCAGATTCTAACACCTACTTCTGTGCCCCCAGCTAGCTCACTGCTGAAGTTCCTGTCCAGGTCTTTGGAGTCATCATGAAAAGACAGAAATGTGTCCTCTGAATCTCCTAACCTAGTGCTCTGAAGATATTTTTCTATAGAAATATTCTTATCAAAAGCAGCTAGGCCTCATAATCGCAGCAGTATTATAGCTCATAGGAAATGCTACGTAGACTAGCTTAGAAACACATTACATAAAACACTCCTAGGAAAAGGTGTTCCTAGTTCCACTCAACTCCTTAAAAAAAGCACATCTTTAAAAATTCAATGCTGGAAACTGCTCATTTGTAGGTCATGAACTACCTCTACTTCTGATGCAACCATAGCTAGTATGGCAACCTTTCCATGTAGAAAAGCAAGTTCCCTTATTCCTATTTAAAAAAAAAAAATAGAATCTCCTTTTTCTAAACTTAAATATCCTGAGTAGCAGATTGCCTGATTATAGCAGTACAAGCCATTGCTGGAAGGCAACCCAACAGTGGGATGAGAGTAATTTCACACGTATCTTCTATTTAAGCAGTCACACATGTTACGACACTGCACAAATGCCAAAGTGTGAGCAAAAAACCCTAACTTTTATAAACCTAAGTTTCAGTTGAAGAGCCCTGTAAAACTTAAGGAAAATAAGCCTGCTATTCTAATCCTGAATTTTTTACTTAAAAAGTACTTTAATAGAGTAAAATCATTTCTATCCTTAAAAATACAAGTATGTAAATTTTTCACTATTCTGAGGAAACACAAATATATGTTATTCTATATAACATTCACAAATATATATTCTTTTTTCAGGACCTTCTAATTAAAATGCCCAATACTGACAATTTCTAAGTTAGTGCCTAGTCATACCAGTAGTTACAGCATACTCTTCCCTCATTCCACCATAATAAGCTAATGGCAGTCATCGATTTCCTGTTTTCAGGTCAGACCAAAGTTACTTGTATGAAATACAACTGAATTTAAATTGAATCAATTAACAAAGTCCAACTGATTGTTTCTGTCATATTTTTAAGTGGAAGTGAACATTTACATACAGCCAAATCTCAGTTGCTAAAGATTCAACAACTATCCAATGCTCATGCTACTTTGTCTTTCCAACTTCCACTTTCAGTTCTTCTTCACTTCTTACCCATTGAATAGACAGGAGAATTTTGTTTTCAAATGGTGCATAAATTAGACAATTGCAAGGTGTTAGAAAGAAGAATTCACCTCTCCCAACTTGCTACCTGATAATAATTCTTCTAACACCACCAGTGTATGTATAAGCCATTCTATTCAGGTAAGTAACTGGGATCACAACTCTTCTGGAATAAGCCCTACCAAACACCTACATTTACTTCCAAACTTGCACACCCAGACTGGATAAACATGCTTTGAAAGCAGATATTTCAATGTGAAAACAATGGGCCATGTATCTTCAAAAAGCAGAAGCTTAAGGCCATTTAATGCTAACTCTACCTTTTGCTACATGGAAGTACATCACTGTGTTAGTGAGGAAGGAATTAAAACAGACAGACCTAGTTCTGTCATTCATTTATAGCAAGCTAACAACTGCAAAATATAACCTTACTAGCTATACTAAACTATTCAGCTCATTTACATTTCAGCAAGAGTTAGACCTCAGCAAAAGAAGGATGAAACAGTCTAGTATTGAGTTTGGTAATTATCTTCAATTGTTTATATTTATATATTACTGTATTTCCATTATTCCTCTACCCGCTACCAAGATAAGAGCTATCATTTCACTCATCAGCCTCAGTGAAAATGAACACAACAGATTCTGTAAAATATTTAGGTTCATATCACCATTTATAATTCTGCACACTGTATTTAATGCCTCAGTCCCAAATATATCTAAAACTATTTTTTGAACATCCAATATAGTAACTTTATAATAAAAATTTTACAAAAACTATGTGAAGAAGGTTCTGATAATAAAAGATCTAGAAATAAAAATCATAGTACTATGAATAGTTACCATAATGAAAAATGCATTCACAGTCAAAATAGAGGATAATGGGAAATACCATATTTGGTGGCAAAATGCTAAAAATTAATAATTCTAGGCAAAGGGTATAGGAGTTCTTTGTACTATTTTTGTAACACTTCTACTTTGAAATCATTTCAAAATACAACAATTTAAACACCTAAAATGAAAGCAAAAAAAAAGACCGTATTTAAAACATTTTCCTTAAAATACTACTAATATTTAATAAGTAACTGAGTAACCTTAAACACTAACATTTTTCTACAGTCTTCTGAATATATTCCCCTGAACTGTGGTAAAGAGAAAAAATCGATGACTTCAAAAATACTCTTAAAAATAACCATAAACTTTACACTGTCGGCCAGTATTGACATAGTATAGTCAAGAAGTTTTTAAACTATGTTTAAAAAGATTCAATTTATAATTTGGTGTGAAAGAGCAAATTGCTAAGATTTTCCCATAAGTGAACTCAGAAAAATAGCACAAGGGAAATAATTTATAATTTAATGTTCTACTATAATGACTGGCACATTTGATATTATAATTAACAAAGCACAAATTGATATTATTAACTTTAATCCTAAATTTTGTTTTTAATCTGAGTATTTCTTCTTCCACATTACAAATTTAATTCAGATTAATATAGTATTACAAAGTTAAATGGTCTGTCTATACAACCTAGATATTAGCCCCCACAAAAAAGCAAAAAATAACATTCAGTTTCTGAAATTACTATTTATAAAAGTGATAAAATATGTTTATTTCATTTCATCATTCTAAAATAAGGCAAGAAAATCTCTGGAGTCCTAACATCTGGAGTAATAATATATTTGTATAACACTTATAGCTTATAAAATCCTTTAAAAGCTCTAATCTTGTTTTAGTCTATAATCTTACATCCTAGGTAGGACAGGTATCATAACACCAATTTAATAGATGAATTTTATAACCCATTGAAATATTAAGACCATTTATTGTCTTATTTTCCTATTTTAAAAAGTTTTTCCATTTTATTTAGTTTTATGAAGAAAAATATAAGTGCCATGTAATACATCATTATGTTCAATATGACAACTATCTCTAAAAATCACTTAAGAATGATAGATGAACATTTTTTTGAAACTGATCAAGTAACAAGGTTGCAAAAATGCAGCTCATTAGAAAGCAAAAATAATCAAAACTTAGGAAAAGAGCATATCAGTAAGGTTGCATTATTATTGAAGCAAAAAAGAAAAATACATTCAAAAAAATTGTAAAGTATCTTCTTTAGAATCTATCTAGAGCTTATAAGATCTAGAGAAGTAAGAAGAAAATGTGCTTGAGCGACCTATTTTTGGTTTTACTTATTTTGAATCTGTTGTTAAAAACAGAAATACCTTAGTAAGATCGGGAAGATTCTCCCCTTTATAATTTAACTTTTGTGCATCTGAATGGTGAGGTGAAAAGTTATATATAATTTTAGTAATGTTACAGTCAATAAACTTTAAATGTACTATATTTCAAAATAGTTTTCTTCTATCAAAAAAGTGAAATAGCACACTAAATATCACCCCAAACTTGCATAATTTTAATCAAACCTGATAACAGTTTTCTCTCAGTATTTTTCTTCCAATCATAATACAACTAGGAGACTTTTTATTTTCTTCCAAAAATATGAAAGTTGTCAAAAAAGAAAAACGCTTCAAAAAAAATAATAAAAAAAAAAGAAAAAAAAAGAAAAACACTTCAAGCAACCAGGCATCAAACATATTTAATTCGGCACCACATTCCCATAAAAACTCAAAGACTCTTCAACTACAATTAAAATTCTGCTTGCTAATGTATATCATTTGATAATTCAATTAGGATATAAATCTAACATCTTCCAATATTTTAAAATACAGAGGGTATTTAAAAACAAATTAACACGTTGTAACTCTACAGAATACTTTAGAATGGATAATAGGAAACATTTATCTTTGATATATAGAGTAAGTCCAATAAGTAAATAGCCTTCATTTTTAAATGTCCCAAAATGGACACAATATATAACTAACGTCTGACCACCATGCTGCCCTGGAAACACACACACCTTGCTGATGAGGCCATCTCTTGACATCTATTTAACAAGGGTCGTCAGTAATGAGACTCTTTAAAAAAAGGTCCACACAGATCTATCCCAAATGGGATGTATTATGATTCATGAAAAATGACATAATATGAACTCAATGAAACTCTACCCTTAGGAAAGATTAAGACTTTCAGTAAAACCCATCCTGCTTACCTGACCCTCTAAACTCTTTAAAGAAGAAAAAAAGATGATCTACTATGATTAAAATACTTACAAGAGAAACACATTTTTAAAAGATTATCAACACGTACTAGAATTGTATTTGAAATGTAACCCATTTTCATAAGGCAAAATCAAGTTCTAATTTCTCATGAAATAACTCCCTGTAACAACAAATTTCTTCTGTCATAGATCACAAGTTAAACCTACAAGACACTTAATAGATGATTAATAAAATCCTACCTTTCACAACACAAGCACTAGTCATCATTGTGTAGAACCTTTTATACGGCAGGTATTCAAAAGTTTATACATATAAATGATAGCTACCTTTAAATATGAACTGTAAAATTTTTAACATTAAAATATCAAAACAAAAAAGTGAGAAAAATCTTCACATTTAGAAGACAACACTGATTTCTCGTGTTGAATGATGCCCACTCATTATTAAACAAACTAGATTACATATAGTTTAGCCTTGCCTATCAAGTAGTCATTTTTAAACAGCAAGGCCATGTTGTAAATACAATAAACAAATGAATTAAATAACTGCACACCATTAGATACCATAGAATAAACACAAAATGGAAATTATACTATTGATATTTTAGAGATCAGTAATCACTAAATCACACCAAATCATTAAACTATTAGCAATCTTGTAAGTTATTGTAAACCCAACTAATCACACAAAATACCACTTGTGATATGGAGCCAATATACATTGTTCCATTTTAGGTTTTTAAAACTTAATTTGTGTATGTATTAAAACCATCACATTTAAAATTCTTTACAGTAATAATTACCAATCATACAAATCATCTCAATTTCTAGTTCTGAGTTATGTTTCTATCAAGTCCCATCAGGTATTAAGTGAAACAGGTGTGTTGCTACATGTTAATTTCCTGTATTATATTTTCGATTAAAAAGTTTTTAAAAACATGTGAAGTTGACATATTAGTTCTCCAAAAACTAAACCTATGTATATTCATTTATTTGTTACAATCATACTACCAAAACCTTAGTCATAACTTTTAACGAGCACTTTTAATGGTAACAATAATTTTCCTGCAATCTGCTAAAGAAAACACTCTTAAGTATTTTGGTATAAAAATTAAGATATGTTACATTGAAGATTAATCACCTTAACTAAGTACAATAAGAAAGCATTTCCATACATCTTAACATGTCAAATTCATTAAAAAAAAATATGCCAGTATCCACATAACAGTCATATTAAAAATGTTATCGTAAAGCAATATTAAATATCTATCCCAAAACCTGTAAAGAATTTCAGCAATCAAATGGAACAGTAATTTTAGTATAAAAGTATATGCACCTTACATATCCAGTGATTTAAAGGCAAAAGCATTTTATGTATGTATCCTATCTATTAGTCTATGTATTAGCAAACAAATAATCACATGAAACTTAACTGTTTTTACTGGAGCTGTTTTTTCCAAAATAAAATCTTTAATAGATCATTAAATAACAATAAAATTAAATATATGGTTCTTGTCTAAAATGACTTTCATGAAACAATTCACAAAACATTTCATTGCCTGTACATACAACAAAATAACATACTAATTAATAGACAGCTATAAAAACTGTGAACGTTTTTCCTTCCTAACAAATGAATGTTAGGTTCTCTAATATTGAGAAAAAGACCAACACAAACAACAAAAAGATGACCTATTTTAAAATAATAGTAATGAGGTACATACTCATATATCATGTTCAAAAACAGAGCAATACCACATCCAGTAACTTAATGTCTTAGCAGGTTTTCACCCTTCCTACAGCTTTACCAAAACAGTAAGTTGCACAAATATCAAGCAAAAGTATTTACCAAACTCCTATTATACACCTTATATTATATGGTGCTATGCGTCAATATCTTTGCAATCATTTTTATTTTTATTTTTAAATAAATCCCAAACAATCCAATATTGTTTTAAAAAGAGTATACAGAAAACAATGTTCTTCAATAACCAACAAGCAAAGAGGCCCTGACATTTCTGAGGCAAGAAGTGAAAACTGGTTTTAAAAACTGACAGCATTTGGTAACTTTTACTATTTGTATATGATATTTTCAAATATGAGATATTATTTTAGTTCTTCCTCATCAAAACTGTGTTTAATTAAGCCTTTCTGAGCACTGTATGCAATCATAAACAGAAAACAGTAGCCCAATATATCATAGGCATGAGAGACTTAGAATTTAAAGTATATGGAATCAACAGCACACAAGATAAAGATACAATACAACTGCTCTCAGAATGAAATGTTTAACATTCTCATCCATGGCATTAAAACCATAAGCCAAACAAGTAATGGTTATGAAAACAACTGTCTAACATCCATCATATTTGTGATAGGGCAATTGCAATTAATTATTAAAAGGTTTTTAACACTACTGTTTTAAAACCCACAGCAGAAATTAAATATTCATTTAAAAAATAAGTTATAGCACATCCCCAAAACAAGGCCAAACCCAACCATGACTGACTATGCTTGATGTGACACAGCTGGAACATTCTGCTTTGTCTACTCCCCCTTAGAGACACAAGGTGGGGACAAACAGTGCTTGCCTTCCAATGTTTTTATTCTACATATACAGACAACAAACGAAGTATTTTAAATAAGCCATTCCACTTCATTTTTTCTTCCATGTAATAGTGTTAAAATTATATTATCAATCTCATTCTTGAAATTGATCATCTAAGTACAGCATGAGCAGAGTTAGCAACAGGAAAAAAAATCACCATTCCCATTAAGAGATTTTTAAATACATTAATATGTACTTTCTCTGAAATTTTCTTTGATAGTAAAATTAACAGTGTGGCATTACTCCTAAAATAAAACAAAATTAAATATCATATTTCTTGGATTAAAGCATTTCTAATTTGGTTAGGACAAACAACTACCATTGTGGAGAGGTTATATCTAATGAATTTTATCTGTGCACTGCAATGCAGAAAGTATTCACAATGAGACAACTTGAGTTACTTAACTTTTTCAGCAGAATTTACTTTATAAGACATCTGAAATAATATGAAGATTTCAATGTTTTCATAGCAGCATTATGTTAATATTTCTTAAATGCAAAATAATTTTGAAAATAGTTATAAACATCCCTAATATATTTTAAATAGACAAAAATCAATAATCTAAAAGCAATTATTTTAGTTGGATAAAATTATCTCAGAAATGCAATTTAAATTTTGATAACTTTCACTTTTTAAATTAGTTATTTGCAAATGTGCAACTATTAATATACAACCTAGAATAATTACCTCTGGAATCCAAGCTAGATACTACCAAAAAGTGAACAGCAATATTTTTCCTCAAATAAGTGTATCTGAAATGTGTGCAGTGAAAAATAAGTTTATCAAACATGATCCAAAACTGTTCCCTAAGATCCAAAAGTGACCTATTGGCATTGAATGCTGTTTATACATCATTAAAAAGTACTCAATTTTGATAATATATTCTTTAAAAAATATCTACTCTCTTAGCTCAAAAATCATTTTCTGACATGATAATAAGACCTTTCTTTAGAACATTTAGCACTCTATACTTATCTCTCCTTACTACTTTGAACTTATTTCATCATTTTTAATCCTCAATGTTTTCCTGTTCTTTTACCTTGAACAGTATTCCTTTCCTTACCTTCTTTTATGCCCTTCTTTTTGTCTTTTCATATTTCATTCTTTCTTTAAGCCAGCAGCATATGAAGCCAAAGTGACCTATGTCACCAGGTCTGAGATAGCTATAAAAAACAAATTCTTACTGTTTTTAAGGGAAGATAAACAAGGCAGTTACCATCTGGGAGAGGATGAGGGGATTTTAACCCACCAGCAAGCCTGTCCAATAAAACTCAGACTCGAATCAAGTGATTATAACTTCTCATGCACACACATAGAGCTCTTGGAAAGCATCCAAAAATTTTTTTTGATTTCTTCTCTCTTGTCTAGAAAAGAGAACTAAAAGCATAATTGGGCTATAATAATCCAATCTCTTTCACAAGTCTATTGAACTCAAAAATGTTTCAAATAAAGTCTTTATAAGCTAAGACTCTAAATGTCTTGAAAATTTTTAATTTTATTTGAACATTTAAATCTGAGGGAAAGCTAAACTGTTTTATGCTTCCCACAATTTTTGCTCCAACTAATAAGAATATCGATTACTAAATATGTAATTACTACATTATTCAAAAATGAAAACCCCAGATTTTGCAACTAAAAAAAATAGATAAAATAATTCCCAAAGCCTTAAAAACTTGATTTTCAACAATCTTGTTTGAGTAGACTACTTTCAAACAGTGTTTTTAAAAACAGATTAACTTTTAACAATTTATAGATCATGCTTATTTTAATTTGAGAAGAATTATAAAAATTTATTTAAAGGAAAAGCACAGGTTTAATGCCTATCTGCAAACAAAGCTTTATAATAGATATCTAAAATTAAATAATCACCAAATAGTTCACTTAGCAGGGGTGTCCTAAGGGTATGTATTCAATAATATATCTAATGAAAGTAATTTTCATGTTGCCTATAATTTTTGCTTATAAAAACATTATTATTAATATCATTACTACTACTTACCTGTCATATGGGTATGCATGCATTTGTTGTGTTATGTTTAAATCTATAACAATACTAACATTTCAAATCTTTAATTACTGAATACATTATCAGTAAAGCACTGAATTACAAGACATTGATATCAGTGACTCTAACTAGAGATACAGCCACAACTTCTGAAATATTTATTCTGCTGCTTCTTTGAGGACAGATGAGTGGATAAAGAGGCTTCTTCTCAAGCGCTAATAAAATTAAGTGCATGTCTTTTGTTGGTGCAGATTTAAAGAATAATGGTTAGACATCCTTTCCCTACTTCTCTCACATTAAAAAATGGCCTCTGGTTTATAGAAATGTAGACTGGTGTTGAATGCTATTATGTAAGAATACATCTGCATACTGTTGCCCTAAAAATGTTCCAATGTCTCTGCCACACCACCAGTTGTACAATTTATGTTGCTAATGTTCCTATTACCTGAGGCTATTCCAGTCCATTCAGAAAGTACTGCTTCTGCCTTTCTAACTATAAAACAAACTTTAGAGGCCAAAAAGGGAAAGGTGATAAATGTAACTTAAAAAAATAAAAACAAAATAAAAAACTTCTGCATGGTAAAAGTGCTACGGGCAAGGCTAAAGTGAAATGACAAACTGGGAAAAAAATATTTAGAACTCTAATCACATACAAGAAACTAATATCTTGAATAAATAACAACTGCCTAGGAATACATAAGAGAAAGATCTGCAACTTGGTAGCAAAATGAGCCATGGATGAATAATCACAGAAAAAGAAATCCCAATGGTCTTTAAACATATGAAAAGATGCCCAAACAGACTTTTAAAGAGGGAAATACAAATCAAAACTAAGTAAGATACCATTTCTTGCCTATCAAAATGGCAAAAACCTAATGTACTGAAGACATACTATGGACAAGGCTGTGGGAAACAAGCACTCTAAATCCATTTCCACTACTTATAGGAATACAAAATGACACAACCCCCAGAAAAGAAAATCTGATAGTATCTACCAAAATCACAGGTGTCTGCACCCTCTGACCTAACAATCCCACTCTGAGAATCTCTTGACAAAGACACTTATATTTGTACAAAATAATGTATGTGTAACTAATCTGACAATTCTTGTAATAGCAAGAATGGATACACCCTAAGCATCTAAGAATCACATGCTGAATGAATTATGCTATCTCCAAATAATAAACGACTATATACTAGTTACAGAAGAGGAGAAAAAAATGAGTGATATGTTATGTAACTGTTATGAGAAACCTGTGAAATATAATACACATGGTAATTTAACATTTCTGTAACTAGCATACCTCCCTTTTTGTAAATACTAACTACTTTTTGTATAAAAAATATATAAGAATATAGGCTTCTACTTTCTCATATTTTCGTAAACACTGGTTACACATAGGGAGCAAGATTTCCTGGGGTATGTATTTTTAAAAATAATTTTATTTTTGAAGCAGTAACCTTTTCAAAAAAGTGGTGACTTTGCCAAATATGAGTGGGAAAAACTAGGACTTTAGTTCTCTCAAATCATTTGTAATATTGCCATCAATTATTTAATACATGTTTCCAAACAGGATGATAAAGTAGCAAGTGCCATATCAATGCCTATACTGTCATTAAAAATATTACTTGAGGGGATGCCTCGGTGGCTCAGTCCGTTAAGCAGTTCTTGACTAAGCTCAGGTCTTGATCTCAAGGTCATAAGTTCAAGCCCCGCACTAGGCTCCCTATTGGGTGTGGAGCCTATTTAATATGTGTATATTCTCACACACACACACACACACACACATAGAATAAAAAATATTACTTGGGAACTTAATGTATGCAAGCCTGCTAAAAAAACAAAAAAACGAAACTCCAAAACCTTATTTAATGCCAATACAGCAAGACTAGTTTATAGCTAGAAACAGTACTCTTTATTACGGAATGTGACCAATACTACTCAGTAACAAGTGATAGAAAAGGCCCACAGCTAACATCATATTCAATGGTGAAAGAGTAAAAGCTTTCCTTCTAAGATTAGGAACAAAGCAAGGATGCCCTTTTTTGCCATTTCTATTTAATATGGTACTGGAAGTCACAACCAGAGCAATTGGGTTTGGGGTAGGGGAGAAGCATCCAAATTGGAAAGCAAGAAGTAAAATTATCCCTGTTCATAGATTGTATGATCTTATATATAAAATAACCCGCAGAATACACCAAAAAAACTTTTAAAGTTACAAGACATATAACCAACACACAAAAATCAGTTGTTATTTCTCTACACTAAAAATAAACAAATCAAGAAAATTAAGAAAACAATCCCACATATAATAGCATCTAAAAGAATAAAGCATTTAGGAATAAACTTAACCAAGGAGGTCAAAGACCCATATAATGAAAACTACAAAATATTGCTAAAAGAAATTAAAGATATAAATAAATGGAAAGAAACCCCATGTTCATGGATTGAAAAATTCAATTATGTTAAAATGTCACTACCACCCAAAGTGATCTAGAGATTTAATATATTCCCTGTAAAAATCCCAATGGCACTTTCTTCAGAAACAAACAAAAAATCTATCCTAAAGCATATATGGAATCTCAAGGAACCCTGAATAGTCAAAACAATCTTGAAAAAGAACAAAGTTAAAGCTCTCACCCGTCCTCATTCCAAAATTTATTATAAAGCTACAGTAATCAAAAGTATGATACTGGCATAAAGACAGACATACAGACAAACAGAATACAAAGCCCAGAAATAAATTCTCACATATGTAAGTTAAATGATTTTCACAACAAGGGTGGTAAGACCATTCAGTGGAGTAAATCTCTTTAGCAAATGGTGCTGGGAAAATTGGACATCCGTGTGGAGAAAAAAAAAAAAAATGAAGCTGGACCCTTACTTTCACCATATACAAAAATTAACTAAAATGGATCGAAGTCCTAAACACAGAACTAAAACTACAAAACTCCTTGAAAAAAAAACAAAAAATAAAAGCTTCATGACAGTGGATTTGGTAATAATTTTTTGGATATGACATCAAAAGCACAGAAAATAAAAGTAAAAACGGATGAACTGAACTCTATCAAAATTTAAAATGTCTGTGCGTTGGAGGATATAATCAACAAAGTGAAAGGCAACCTATGGAATGGGACAAAATATATGTGAACCGTATTAATTTCTACTAAGGGGTTGTTAATATCCAGAATATATAAGGAACTCAAAGAACTCAACAACAGCAACAAAATGACCCAATTTAAAAATGGCAAAGGACTTAAATAGACATTTTTCCAAAGATATACAAGTGGCCAACAAGCACATGAAAAGATGCTTAACATCACTAATCATGAGAGAAATACAAATCAAAACCACAATAAGATGACATGTGACACCCATCAGGATGGCTACTACCAAAATAACCACCAAAACAACAGTTTTGGCAAGGATGCATAGAAACTGGAACTGTTTTGCAATGTTGGTGGAAATGAAAATGGTGTAGCTGCTGTGGAAAAGCAAATGGCAGTTCCTCAAAACATTAAAAATAAAATTTACCATATGATCCAGCAATTTCACTTCTGGTTATATACCCAAAAGAACTGAAAAGTAGGGGTCTTGAAAAGATATCTGTATACCCATATTCATATAAGCATTATTCACAATAACTAAAACATGGAGGCAACCCAAGTGTCATTTAAAAAACGAATGGATAGGGGCGCCTGGGTGGCTCAGTCGATTAAGCGTCCAACTTCAGCTCAGGTCATGATCTCACGGTCCATGAGTTCGAGCCCTGCGTCGGACTCTGGGCTGATGGCTCAGAGCCTGGAACCTGCTTCCGATTCTGTGTCTTCCTCTCTCTCTGCCCCTCCCCCATTCATGCTCTGTCTCTCTCTGTCTCAAAAATAAATAAACGTTAAAAAAATAAAATAAAAATAAAAATAAATAAAAAATAAAAAATGAACGGATAAACAAAATCAAGTATATAAGACACTATTCATCCTTAAAAAGGAAAGAAATTCTATATGCTACAATATGCACAAATTCTGTGAGGACATTATGGTAAGTGAAAGAAGCCAGTCACAAGAAGTCAACTATTGTATGACTCCATTCATATGAGGTACCTAGAGAAATCAAATTCATAGAGACAGAAAGTAGAATGACAGTTGCCAAAAACTTGCAGGAGAAGGAATAAACCTTGTTGTTTAGTTGGTATAAAGTCTCAGTTTTGCAAGATGAAAACAATTCTAGAGATTGGTTACACAATAACGTGCACAAATTTTTTAAATAAATGTTTATTTATTTATTTTGAGAGACAGACTGTGAGCAGTGGAGGGACACAGAGAGAGAAAGAATCTCAAGCAGGCTCCATGCTGAAAGCAGAGCCTGAAGGGGTGGGGGGGTGAGGCTCGATCTCCTGACTGTGAGATCATGACCTGAGCCAGTCAGGAGTCGGACACTTAATCTACTACGCCACCCAGGTGCTCCTCAATGTGAACGAATTTAACACCAGTAATCTGCATACTTAAAAACGGTTAAGATGGCAAATTTCATGTTATATGTATTTTACCACAATTAAAAATAAAATAATTTTTGAAAAGAGATGAAAAATGAATATAAAGGTACTCCCTTCCCATGCAGTGTCACCATGAAATTCAGTCAAGGAGGAAAAGGAGTGATCCACCAAGAAACATCACCTCTATGATGTTCTTCCTTACAAAAGAAGCAGAAGGTATGAATCTTACCTCGAGGGAAAAACAATCCAGAGAGGCAAAAAAATAATGTTGAGAAATACTCAGCAAGATGATAGGCAAAAACCCGATCTTAAAAATAAGTGAAAGGACCTAAGGAATAATTGAGATTTATTTCAGCAGGAGGAAAAGGGATAGTATTCCAGGAAGGAGTAGAATAAATGAAGATGAAAACTATGAAAAGTTAAAAAAAAAAAAAAAGAGAGAACTATTAAGATAACAGATTCTACCTTACCATGTATAATAGAGCTTTAACTGGTTCTTAAGGAAGTACCAGTGAGAGAGTAAATATCTTACTGATTTTTTTGGAATTGATTTAAAGGCAAACCTAACAAGCCTAACGAGATACTGCAATTCACACAAAAATAAAGGGGCTAGGACTAAAGAGTTAGCAGTAGGACTGAAAAGCAAGGAAGCAATCAAAGGAAACAAGCCAGTCTAACAATGAGTGAAGTACAGAGGAAAGAAGAGAGTAAGACATAAACAATGGCTAAAATATTTTAGTCTATCAGACCAAAATAATTCACTCAAAAATTACTTTAGAGCAACTATCACATTGCCCCACTCTTCTAGACAGAGAATACATGAGTGAGTCAGACAGATGGGCTCCCTACTCCTACTGAGTTTACACCTTAGTGGAGCAGCATAATACACAATAATAAAGAAAAACAGCTGACACTAAGCAAAGATTTTACACAAGACACAAAGCACTTACCACTGAGGAAAAAAAAGACAAATTTGACTTCATCAAAATTAAAATCCTCTGCTCTTCAAAAGAAAATGAACGGAAATGAAAAGGAAAGACACAAAGTAAACACAGTGCATATATTTGACACAATAACCTGTATCCAAAACATATAAAAAACTCTTACAACTCAGCAAGACAATGAAATTTGTAAAATAAATAAATAGGCAAAATATTTGCACAGATACTTCACAAAAGAAAAGACAGGAATGGCTAATATGCACATAAAAAGGAGTTCAGTATCATTAGACATGAAGGGAAAAAATGTAAAACACAGTAAGGTACCATTACACACCCATTTAGAATTTCTAAAATTAGGAAGTCTGACATTACCACTTGTTGATGAGGATATAGTCAAACAGAGCTACCAAACATTGTTGGAAACACACAACCACCTTGTTAAACTCTCTGGCAATTTCTCATAAGGTAAAATTTAAACAAACACTAAATATCCAACCCAGTTATATGAATCCTAGGCCTTTACCAAAGACAAATGAAAGCCTTTGTCCACTCAAAGAGTTATTCATGAATGTTCATAGCAGCTTTATACATAACAGTTAAAAAATTGTAAATAGCCAGAGTACCTGGGTGGCTCATTCGATTAGCATCCAACTCTTAATTTTGGTTCAGGTCATTATCTCACAGTTCATAAGATCGAGCCCCACATTGGGCTCCATGCTGACAGTGCAGAGTCTGCTTGTGTTTCTCTCTCTTTTCCCTCTGCCCCTCCCTCAACCTCAGACATGCACACGCATGCACTCTCTCTCTCTCAAAATAAATAAACTTCAAGAAAATCATTTAAAAAAATTATAAATAATCAAAATGTCTGTTAATAGATGAGAAGATAAACAAATTGTTGCATGTTTACATTCTGTACCAAGCATCAAATTGAGTACAACATTCTCACCAATCAAAATGAATTAATGATGATATACACACAAAATATACTTAGGAATTGTTGTCAACCATCTTTGAACTACAAGTGGATTCAGATTTAGATGAAAGATGACAACAAAGCATAAAACTAAGAGTCCAAAAGAACCAGTTCTATAAATAAACTGTCAAAGACACTGAATCAAATCAACCCTAAAGTCTAACTACATCTACATAGTTATGAATACATGAATAAACTTAATTGAGCAAGTTGAGTCAGGTTTTCTGTTACTTGCAATCAAATGAATTATAGATGATATGAGGTAGCTCATACTTAATGATTTCAATATTCCCCATTAAAAAGTAAGAGAATTTAACTTCTGAGAATGAGCATTCAAGACAAAAAAAAAATTATAGGAACATGGGGTGCCTGGGTGACTCAGTTGGTTGATCGTCCCACTTCAGCTCAGGTCATGAGCCAGTTCTTGAGTTGGAGCCCCACATCGGGCTCTGCTATCAGCCCGTCAGCATAGAAACTGCTTTGGACCCTCTGTCCCCTTCTCCCTACCCCTCCCTGCCTTGTACTCTCCCAAAAATAAATAAGTAGTAAGTAAATAAACAAATAGATAAGAAAATGATAGAAAAAAAAATCAACCAGAATAACCACTATACATAAGTTACTAGGAGTACAAAATATAAAACTAGTAACCTTCTTACACCAAACACAAAAATAAATTCAAAATGAATGAAAGACCTAAATGTAAGACAGGAAACCATCAAAACCCTAGAGGAGAACACAGAGAGCAACTTCTTTGACCTCGACCAGCACGTTCTTATAAGACATATCTCCAGAGGCAAGGGAGACAAAAGCTAAAATGAATTATTGGGACTTCATCACAATAAAAAGCTTCTGCAAATTGAAGGAAACAATCAACAACACAAAAGACAACCTACAGAATGGGAGAAGATACTTGCAAATGGCATATAGGATAAAGGGTTAGTATCCAAAATCTATAAAGAACTTACCAATTCAATACCCCCCCCAAAAATAATAATCCAGCTAAGAAATGGGCAGAAGACACAAATAGATATTTTTCCAAAAAATATATACAGATGCCAAACAGACACATGAAAAGATCTCAACATCACTCATCATCAGGGAAATACAAATCCAAACCACAATGAGATACCACTCCAAACCTGTCAGAACGGCTAAAATTAACAAGAGAGGAAACAATAGATGTTGGCAGGGATGTGGAGAAAGGGGGACACTGATACAGTGTTGGTAGGAATGCAAACTGATTTAGCCGTGGTGGAAAACAGTATGGAGGTCCCTCAAAAAGTTAAATATAGAATTACACTACAACTCAGCAATTGCACTACTAGCTATTTACCCAAAAGATACAAAATTTATTTTGAAGGGGCACATACACCCCAATGTTTACAGCAGCATTATCAATAATAGCCAAGCTACTGAAAGAGCCCAAATGTCCATTCACTGACGACAGATAAAGAAGATGTGATATATATACAATGGAATATTACTCAGCTATCAAAAAGAATACAATCTTGCCATTTGCAACAACTTGGATGGAACTGGAGTGCATTATACTAAGTGAAATAAGTCAATCAAAGAAAGCTAAGTACCACTGATTTCACTTATATGTGGAATATAAGAAACAAAACAGATGAGCATAGGGGAAGGGGAAAAAAAGAGAGGGAAGCAAACCATAAGAGACTCTTAACTATAGCGAACAAACTGAAGGCTTGGAAGGGGAGTTGGATAGGGAACAACCTAAATGGGTGATGGGTACTAAGGAGGGCACTTGTGATGAGCATTGGGTGTTAAATGTATTGATGAATCACTAAATTCTATTCCTGAAACCAATACTACACTATATGTTAACTAACTAGAATTTAAATTAAAACTTCAAAAAATATAAAAATTAAAACAAAAAAACTAGTAAGAAGCATAGGTGGAGTTTTGAAAATATCAAGCAAACACTAGAGGTTAAAGATCACTCTTCCAGAAATTCACCACAAGATGAAAGGTTCACTGAACTCTCTCAAATACATAAAGCAACCATCAGTTACTTCTCCCCCTTTCTAAGTTGCTAAAAAACAAAAGTGTTCACTATTAGCAAGCTCTAGCAATGACTTCCTTCCTAATTTCCTTTGGTCATGAAGAGAGAGAAGAGATATGGCAGTTGGGAAGTTAACAAGAAAAGAGGGGAAGCTATTATTTCATGATGCCAAGATGTTTTGTTGGACAATTTACATATATATATCTCAGTCCATTTAATTTTCTCAATGCCCAAAGTATATGATATCATCTCCAATTTATAAACAGAGAATCAAATCTCCAAAATATTTAAGTGCTTAAGAAGGAATCTATAACTTACAAACTGGTAATGCTAGAACTGGAATTTCTATCTGTCTGACACAAAAGCTACCTTTCTGCAAAACTCTTGATAAAACATCAAGAGGTCTGTCACAATGTCCGTTGGTCTGGCCCAAAGAAAAGGATCAGTTACTTTCCACAAAAAAAAATATGTTCCTTAATGATATGACTAAGTATAGAGTATCAAATATTTTTTAAAGCACCTTGTTTATTCTAGTATCTCTGCCTCCAGGTGTTAAACTATTTGATGGTCTCAAAAACATTCCAGCAGATATGGTCACTATTTAAAAAAAAATAAAAACATGAGGAACGGAGATAAAGGACCATATGTAGAAAAGATATGCTTCTGGGTTTTACTAAAATTATCAACAAAATATCATAAAAAGGCACATAGGAAGATATATTTTTCTAATTAAAACCACTGAAAGTTGTGGCTTTATCATTTGTTATAGGGGGAAAAAAGAAAAGAAGTGCCCAGCAAAAATGAAGTGCTGTAGAACAGAATATGTAGTATAATTTTTTTAAATAAAGACATATGTATACATATTGGTATATGCATTAAAAGTTGACTGAAAATAATCACCAGAAGGATTAGCAAAGTTTTTCACACTTTTCATTTTCTACTTTTCTATATTAGAATTTCATAACCATGCACATGTATTTTTTTTACAATAGTAAGGGTTATTTAGGTCTATTTTCTTATATTTCCCAGTATTATGTAAAATCCTCCCAAATATTTTTTTTATTATGGTCAGCTTTTGATGTATAACAACAGCTTGACAGATAAATTTCTGAAGGAAAAAGCTTACTGATCACTTAACATGAGACTACCACTTGAACATAAACTACCTGAGATAATATTCTCATTCATGCTACAAATGAAAAAACCACCTCAGAAGCACTCACTCAAGGTTACTCAACTAAAGGATACAGGTAATATTTAAACCTGTATCTTCCTAATTCAAGCTCCAAAGCGTTTCTCATTATACCACAACTGCCTATTCAAAGAATGTATTTTAAAGTTAAAATGTGCTTATGTAAGTACTTCTGTTTGTATTAAGATCTATTCCTCCCCTTTCCAAAAAAGAATTGAGGCAATTCATGTAAATAAACCCTACAGGAAAAAAAAAGTAGAAGAAAACTGAGGCAAGGGAAATTAAGGGTTAAAATAAAAGTCACTTTACAATAAAACACGGAAGTTGTGAATGTTTTGTCCTAGATGAATTACTAACTTGTTTCTTGATATCTAAGATGCCCCACTAAAGCGTGAAAGGAAACCAAAATGTCCTTTATAAAATTCACAGTAATAAAATAATAAAGGAAAATAATTGCTCAGAAGTCTAGCTTTCCATAGTACTATGACCAGAGGGAATATTTAGCTGAAAATTCTCATAAGGGAAGATTCTTTGTGATATAGTTAACAATGTCCCTTAAATATCCTAATAATAATTAAAATTCAGTTCAGCGGAATAATGCCAAAACTCAATTCATTATATTTAATTCTTTAAGTATTACAACCCATACACTACCCAAGTACTCCTATGGCTCAATGAAGCAAGTCTTTCTTTAAAAGTAAAACTTCTGGGGGCGCCTGGGTGGCGCAGTCGGTTAAGCATCCGACTTCAGCCAGGTCACGATCTCGCGGTCCGTGAGTTTGAGCCCCGCGTCAGGCTCTGGGCTGATGGCTCAGAGCCTGGAGCCTGTTTCCCATTCTGTGTCTCCCTCTCTCTCTGCCCCTCCCCCGTTCATGCTCTGTCTCTCTCTGTCCCAAAAATAAATAAACATTGAAAAAAAAAATTAAAAAAAAAAAAGTAAAACTTCTGATAAGCAGCTAATAGAAACTTCAATTTAAAAAAAAATTTTAAGTTAAAAAAAAGACCAAGTCATTATAATATCATGTTTTATGCTATTTAATAATATCTCCTTTAGTTTTAATTTTCAAAATATTTCATCTTAGTAAAGATGAAATAAGACATGAAATAACTTCAAGGTTATTATTATTAAGTTATTAGCAAATAAAATATTATCTACATTCCATAATTTTCAAATTCTTACTCTTAAAATGTAGTATTCAATATATGAAAGTTTAAGAGTCCAGGCTCTAGAGCAATGGCTTTGACAGGGGGTATTACTACGTTCTACATCAGGCTCTTTCATAGATAAATACAAGATAGGAAGAAATTTCTCATAATCCTTAAAAGTTACTATAAAGTGAGTTGGCACACTAGACAAATGGGTCTAGAAACATGGTGCTGTATATGTAGTTAGTACTCAAGAAATGCTTAAAATGAATGAGTGAATGGTAAAATATTGGCCTTATAAAAAAAAAGTAATTGATCCATGTAGCTAATAACCATAAAGAAGCCAAGGAAAATTATTTTACACAATTATATCACCTGAAACTGCAGCATCACTTATTTCCACGTTTTCAATATCATTTACTAGAGCATACAATGTCACTCCACTCTCAATCTCTACCTCTAACCTTAGCTTCTATTCTCCCAAACCCTAAATCAATGTATTTAATGACCACTATAAACCATGTGATAACTTTTTAGATTAAATTAAGAAAAAACAAGGAACTATATCATTATATCTTTAGAAAACTATTTGACACTTTTAAAAAGCATGAAAGGGTAGGGTGCCTGGGTGGCTCAGTCGGTTAAGCATTCAGACTCTTGATTTAGGCTCAGGTCAGGATCTCAGGGATCGTGAGTCTGAGCCCCACGTGGGGCTCTGCACTGATAGTGTGAATCCTGCTTGGAATCTCTCTCTGCCCTCCCCCGCTCACGTTCTCTGATAAATAAACTTAAAAAAAAAAAAGCATGCAAGGGAGTATTATTTTGCTTCTTCAGATGTACCATACATTACAAAACAGCGAATAAAGCTCAATGGAATGAACTAAGTGTAGCTTCTCAAACTACAACCTACATACTTTCTGCCAATTGTATTTATCATTCATAAGCGATCTCACCAAAATATATTTTGGAGAGAAAAGATGAACCAACATTCAATATGGACCTCTTGGACACCATAATAGAGCAAAAAAGCATAGTTCATCAGTATAAAGAAGGAAACAAAAAAATCTCCCTTTTAAATTCAAATTACATTAACTGAAATCACTTTACCAACTTTATTTTATAAATACATACATATACAAATACATGTATGCTTGCATGCATACACACATATTTACACACACACAAAGGGATGTGCATGAGTTTTCCACTTAGATCAAAAGTCTCCTGCAAATGAAGACTGGTATAAAAATGTATATTCTACATTCTTGTAAATGTGATTGATCATAACTTGCTCAAGAGGAAAAAAAAATCTGTGCTAATCAAAGTTGAAATGTGCTAATTTGATCTCCAGTAATATTAATTAGCTCAGTCAATATATTTGCAAATCATTAGCCATTCTGAATATTGACTATTCTTATGTATTATCAACTGTATTTCCAAAGGATTACCAAAAACATGAAGACAATATGAATATTGATTTTTATTTTACAAGGACTACAGTTAAAAAAATAGAAACTGGAGTAAAATCACCTGTAGTCAAGCAAATATGCTATTTGATTTGATTTCACCAAAACTTGTATACCAGACCAATACTGAATTACCAACCAATCTAATGAACTATGCTGAGAGAGGAAAACAAAAAACAAAAAAAACACTTTTCTGCAAATTAGTAGCTCTGAAATCATAGGAAGTCTTAAAAACCAACCTAAATATTTAATGTAGCTTTCTCTACACAACCCCACCACCACCACCAAAAGCTGTTTTTAGATCAATTGTATATCTAGCAATCAAAGAAATTTAGCTCAATCATTTTATCCTTAGGAAAATGGCAATGGTTGTATTTATTATATTACTAATGACACATTAAACTAAGTAAAACATAAAGGTCATTTGGTAAGCTTAAAATCCACTTACTTCCATACCAAACTGGTAATTATTTAGCTATTCCTGATCAACTATTTCTATCACCAAAAAGAGGAACTTTTCTTTTTTTTTTTTTTAATGTTTATTCATTTTTGAGAAAGAGACACAGAGCATGAGCAGGGAGGGGCAGAGAGAGAGAGAGAGAGAGAGAGAGAGAGAGAGAATCTGAAGCAGGCTCCAGGCTCTGAGCTGTCAACAGAGAGCCCGACGCAGGACTCCAACTCACAAGCCGTGAAACGATGACCCGAGCCGAAGTTGGAGGCTTACCCACAACTGAGCCACTCAGGAGCCCCCAAAGAGGAATTTTTCTAAACTGTACACCAAGTCATAGAAATTGCTACAATTGTTATAAACCAAAACTGAGAAAGAAAAGGCTTCATCCTCTATATTTATAATTTATAAATGGAAGATTCAAATTGCAAGGGACCAACATACAGATACTGTACAATCAAAAGATCTAAAATGAAAACACAGCAGAGACTCTCACAAATTAGATTTACTTTAAATAGTATCAAGTTTGGGGCGCCTGGGTGGCGCAGTCGGTTAAGCGTCCGACTTCAGCCAGGTCACGATCTCGCGGTCCGTGAGTTCGAGCCCCGCGTGGGGCTCTGGGCTGATGGCTCAGAGCCTGGAGCCTGTTTCCGATTCTGTGTCTCCCTCTCTCTCTGCCCCTCCCCCGTTCATGCTCTGTCTCTCTCTGTCCCAAAAATAAATAAACGTTGAAAAAAAAATTAAAAAAAAATAAATAAATAGTATCGAGTTTAAGTTCAGAAATATTTCCTTATATTAATTGACTAAAGTACATTACTTTTAAATAATGCATTGAAATATCTGAGAAAGTACTGTTTTTACCAGTTCAACAGCCCCTTTAGAAATGTACTTAAAAAAAAAAGTAGGGGCACCCTGGTGGCTCAGTTATTAAGCATCCAACTTTGGCTCAGGTCATGATGTCCCGGTACGAGAGTTCGAGTCCCACATCAGGCTCTGTGCTGCCAGCTCAGAGCCTGGAGTCTGCTTCAGATTGTGTGTCTCCCTCTCTCTCTGACCCTCCCCCATTCACACTGTCTCTATCTCAAAAATAAATAAATATTTTTAAAAATGATAAATTAAAATTTAAATTTAAAGAAACAAGTAAAAACTGAACTACTTATTGTTTAGGCACATATACATATGTAACAAAATGGGAAAAATTATTAACATAAAATTCAAGATAGTGGTTACTTCTGGTTACCTCTGAAGGGGAGTCAGAAATGAGAGAAAGGAGGAATACATGGGTGGTTGAAAGTTACTGGTAATATGCTATTCTTAGAGGAATAAGTTCTTGAGTAAATGTTAAATAATTTTTAGATAAATTGGCTTTTATAAGGAAATAAGAGCATGCATGGACTAATGATAGCATGCTATAAAACCAAAGATTATGACTAGCAAAATTTTATACTGAAGTCCATTTTGAAAAACAACTGGAATTTCCTTATAGAAATTTACCTTTTACAAATGTTTCTTCCTAACAGTATTAAAATATTGGCAAACTCAAATCCATTTTGCAAATATTCAGACTGAAGGGCAGACTGGAGAAATGTTCTCAAAGAACCAAGACCCAAGCCAAAATTATTCTCCTCCTTTAATCAGAGTAATATTACCATATTGGTTTCAATTTGCAGTCCTTCAGAGGCTGTTCAGGGCAAACATGTTAGAAGTTATAATGCTATATACCTGAAATTTATATAATAAAAGAAAGTAAAAAAAAATGAGTCTAATTGTATTTAGATGTGTGATGTATCTGTATTAAGATTTTTTAAATTTCATAAAGCTTCAGAAATAGATACAGAATCTTAATTTATAACACATTTTACTTCAAAGAAAATAAATCAAATAAAAAAATTAAAATGCATCTTATTCAATGTCAACATAAAAACTCCTAAGTCAAACTACCTTAAGAAAACCCTAAACAAACATATTTATGATTATTTATGAGCAAAGTTTGTTTAAAAGCCAAATCAGAAATATCAGTAGTTAGCAGTACGCTCAAATACATTATTCTGAAATTTCTCAAGCATAAAATATATTTATTATTAACAGTAATCTAGAAGCTAAATATTAATTTAATATGAAGGTAATACAACATAATGTATATCATGTTTTATATTTCTTTATAGATCTAAATGTACCAAAGAGGAAGATTTAGGTTACCTAATAATATCAAAAACAAACAAATGTAAGAGTTCATGCAAAGATGTAGAGCCAGACAAGTTATTAGATTAAAAATCATTTTTAAAAGGCAGAGGCACTAAGACTCTTTATTCTTCTTACTGGAAAATCAACAATTTCTAATACATTCTTACTGGTAGAATTTGAGGACAAAATGACTTTTAATTGCTTATAAACTGAATGAAATTCAGCAGTATTTAAAATACCCAAAGTTGAGACAGTAAAGAACTAGTAAAGGTTAAATCTTGGCTATTAATATAAAGGAAAACACCATAAATGAAATTTTTAGAAATAGGTCTCAATTGTCAATCTATCACCACAGCAAGCTAATGAAAGATAAAAATAGCATCCTTCTTCTAGACTTTAGTCATATGCATTAAACATGAAAGGGCATGGAAAAAAGAAACATACATAGAAAACCCCAACAAGATTCTCTTTAAATTTTCTTTTAATTGACTTGATTAGAAAGCATTATCTGAAGAGAAAATATAATAATAAGCACTTAAGGAGAAAGAATTAATTCAAACTCATTTGAAATGACTTAGATAAATTCCAAAATTATGCAACGAAGGGACCTACTACTATGTGACAAGCTTAGCACTATCCACTTTGTATTCACTGTCATAATCATACAAATGCTCTGCGTAAAGTTGTAATTCAATACTGAAAAGAAGAATTTGGTAACTTCTAAAGCCTGTTCTATACTGTACTGAAACTTGCTTGTTTATTAGTACTTACCTCTACATATATGGTGTTAACAAAGTTAGTATGGGTAAGCTTTAATATTTAGAAGAGAATGACTTCTCTAACTTCTAGACAATTAAAGTAAAAAATTTAAACACCCAAATTGCCCAAGAACTTGGAAGTAAAAATCTTCTGTACTACAGTTAAGCTTCCATTCCGACTTCTAATTCACTGTACATCAAAGAAAATCAACTTTCCCTGACACATAAGGACTATTCCCTTCAGTGATCAGGCAGGTGTTGAGGCCAGAAAGAGAGCCTATTTTCCACAGCCCTTTACCTTGTTTGATCACTGGTTACTTTTGATCTGACACTGCCCTCTCTCTAGTAATGACTTCCCCCTCATAGACCCTACCTCACATCTGTCAGAAAGAATAAAGGGCATCAAACTGAGACCTGACAACGCCTATGGGCCATGCGATGGGCTGCCAACTGAATGTTCCCCAGCTCCCACAATTTCCAATTCAGTTTCTTTTGTTCTGGTAGGTACAGGGTTAGGGTACCAATGACAGCAGAAAGGATTATGCAGCAACTGTGAAACCAAGCCTTCTTGAATGTGTATCTTTTATCTTTGCTTCTTCATCTTCTTAAATGCTGCAAACTTCATGGTGGTTACTATGAAATACATATTCAACAAGTGCAATAGAAAGTTTGTTTAAATCCTTTTCCAGGAGAAAATAAAGGACACAATGTATTGTAATTCAACTATAAAGCTTTAAGGAAAAAGTTTCAGGCCCATGGTGTGAGATTAGTAAAGGCAAGCTGTCAAAGAGCATGTTAATAGTAAATGAAACCACAGAAGTTTTACGGGAACCACTAACTTAGTGGGTATTGCCATACACCACCGAAAAAAGGAAAGGTCTCCTAAAACAATGCACATATCACAAAAGGTGATGATTTCAATTGTTAAATTACAGATTTTCAGACTAATTTGATGTGAGAATAAGCTTCTCTAGTCTTGTTTAAATAATGTGCTAAGTTTATGTAAACTCTTTTTTAAAAAGGGCATTAATTAATAACCTAAATGCTAGAAATAAGAAAAATCTGGTCAAATATCACTTTGGAATATTATTAATAATTTTTAAACTGTCATTAAAATATTGCATGAGTTCTTGAATATTTATCAATAAATCACCCTCTCAACACAGATGCACATTGATGGACAACTCATTATCAGGCATGCACTAAAGGAATTTGTAGGAAGTAGGTTTGGGAGTCTTCTAAGGTCACTTTCAAGGTTAAGTCATTACCATTTTTGCTTAAGAAACAGGACTTTTCTTACTTTAATAAGTAGGGTCAGAAGAAGGAAGTGCACTATCAATAAGACATGCAAACAAATCTAATGTACCTTTAATATATATAATGTATTAAGACAAATGAATAATTAACCTTAGACATGTACAAATATAGAATCTCAAGAATGGGAGGTAAGCACTGAGGTGATTACAAGTTGGCTGTAATAACTGAAAGAAGTTACTTTCCACAACAGGTAAAGTAAGGTATGCTTTAATAGAAAGAAAAGGGAAAAGCACAAACATCTGAAGAATTAACCTGTGACACTAGGGAAATGCAGACAGTAGAATGAAAATGATTCACCACTGTGGAAAAGACTATATGGAAATACCTCCTAGTCTTACACTGATCCACAGTCAGCACAAGTACTTTATCTTTAAAAAAAAAAACAAAACTGCTCTTGACTGTAATAAAAAAAAATTATAATATAAAGTACATTAAAAAATGTAACTGGTTTATATAGACTTTAATATATGAAAAAGATTATATATATATATATATATATATATATATATATATATATATATATGAAAAAAAGAGGATTCCTATATGTTTGGACTTACTTTACAGTCAAAAGCCATCTAGGTGTACTAGAAAGAAATATCACTTCCAGAATGAAAAAACACAATCCAAGGTTAAAATACAGTTGGTTGAACAAATACTTGCCCATTTTTTTCCTTAAGTCTTCCAAATGGCACTTACTCCTCCAAGAAAAGAAAGAAACAAATTGCATTGATTATTCTAGTCAGATGCCTATTTACGCTCCTTTCTGGGTATTCTTTCCCCAATTTTTGATTCTACAAAACCATTAGAACATTTTAAAGAACAAAAAGACAATAATATAAATGGAATCAATTTATGAAAGTAAGAACTATGACTTTTACAGGAAGTATTTTTAAAAGAATACATGTCAGTGTCATTTCTGCACAGTATATTACCCTCAAAGCATGCAGTATCAGTGTTCTAACTAAACTTAACACCAGATTTATTTGGTGCATTTAGCTAGTATCAAGCAACCAAGATATGCATCAAATATTACACTTTATCTATCTCTAATTGTAGCAACAAAATCAAACTCATCTAAACAAACTCATCCACAGAAACAACTTGGTAACTTTCATCTCCTGAACATCCAAGTGATTAAAGTTTGACAAAAGAAAAAAAAAAAAAACACAATTCTTAGCAGTCTTGGAGAGATTTTTGTTACAGTTGTCAGAAAGCAGGAAAAAATGCATTGGTGGAAGCACTAAAGTCAAATATTCTCAACAAGATGTAAATCAAGAAATGCCATTTACAATAAAAAGATTTTAAAGACACAAGTTCAACGTTCACTTTTAAGAAATCATTTCCTAAAAACTACTTAATTCTTGAAGAGGGTAGACTTCTCTGGGGTTTCACTTCCTCAAGCTGTCACTGCCATTCTTCTGGTATAAACATTAATGAAGAACCAGTTGACACTGCTGGAGAATAAAGCTTATTTCACCAATTCAGTTGTTAATAAAAATTTATGTACCACAAGCTAGGCTATGTGTACATACCAAAGTATAAATAATCATCTTTAAAGTTACTGACATGTGTTTCATTGAAAATGTTAATTTTTAATAGCTTTCCTTCCTGTCACAAAAGTAATTTTTCCAGAACTAAATCAAAAAGACTTGAGTATAAAATGTCTCATCTTCATTAACAGTCATTTTCAAAAACTTTACAATTTTTACATAGAAGATCTTTAATTTTTAAGAACTTCTAATATCTATTTAAATAGCCAAAACACTGACAGATGTAGTCTGATACTTAACTACATGTTTTAAAAAAGACATTATCATCCCCATTTACAAAGAGCTTACATGACTAAACTGAAACCTTGAAACCTACAACAAGGTATCAATGGATTAATAAAAAATTATAAAGTACAGGAAAAGCTGATAGTATATGGGAAAGTAATAAATGTGGAATTCCTAAAGAAAATTTGACAAAAAATATTTAGCTGAGCTTGAAGGTATTGAACAAATATTAGAAGCAAGATGATAGCAGAAAAAGAAGAGTAAATGAACAAGTTGAGAATATAATGAGAATAGAGACTAGTAACTAGAGAAACCTGTGAAGGAAGCCATTACAGATTTTCTGAAATGATAAATAGTATTTTATCAAGAGCATTCCTGGGTTGTGGATGTGAAAAACAAAAGGTCAATCTACGGAAATGTCTTAGGTCATGACGCAATTCAGTGGTATACCTTTCACGCTGTTTTCCATTAAGCTCTTCATTCGTAAGCCTAAAACAACTTTAATTTATGGAATGTATATTAGATTATGTAATAGAACTGCCTACAATTATATATAATGAGAAAAATATTTATTAATATATCAGCGGTAGAGGGGTATGTACATGTGTGTACAAAACTATGTCCTGCAACAACTTAAAACATATGACATAGCAAGCTATTCAAATTACATGCCAATATTTAAAGTTAACATCAACTTAGTGAAAAATCATAGAAATACATTTTGACTCCCCATTCAGAGAATCTACAAATCAAAACTTAACCTAATTCTATCATGTTCTCTGATGAGTCAAAATGAAGGGCTAGCATAACATCATGCAAACAATTTTACAATCTGTAGGTATTCAGATAGGCATTTTAAGAACACTGAATATAAATAAATACCTTCCTCTTTATGTTTACAAAGACATATTCAAAAAGAAAAAAATAAAAGATTTACTCATCGCCCAAATGTAGTTCAACTAGAAGGACTCTGATTTATAACTATTTTTCTTTGAATTACATATTCTTAATGTATCCATGTATATATCATCTTAGAGTGAATGATAAACACCTAGATTTTACGCTTAAATCAGAAAGTCAGTCCCATAAAACCTGGCAACAGACACTATAAATTTTCTACCCCAAGAACTCTTCTGAAGTAATCCACTTCTATTATATTTTAGAAACCAAAAATAGTGAAGTACAGTAACTACTAAAGAAAAATACCATGTTGATCTTTTCTGCGACCTAAATTTGATATGGCTACATAAATAAGATGCAATAAGAGAGTTTAAAAAGTGAGTAAATATCAAAATAGTACAGACTTCATCTGGCTTTTCAAGTTCTCAACTACTAAAAACCAGAAGACACAGTCCAAGGCAAAGAATTTACTCCAACACTCTCAGGACAACCCATCCTTCCACCCAGGAGGCAACTCCATGTTTAGACTTTTATCAAAAACTTCAAGAAAGACAACAAAGGAAGACAATCTACGCAATATAAATAAGCAAAGTATGTAACAGAAATAGGAACAGTACTCACCACACAAGTTACCTAGACAGAAGCACAACCTGTACACCTTTTACCTGAAGAAGAATCAGTGGTGAAAGCCCAAGTAGCATAACACTTTCATGGAAACTTATCTTTTTGATAACAGCTGTAAGAAAATGCTAGGAAAGATGCATCCTGTCACCTGGTAGCCAGACTCAACTAATGATATTCAGAAGGGCAAACCTAAAAAAACAAAACAAAAACACTAATTCTTTTCCCCTTAAGCTTAACAACTAAAATAATAAATGGGATTAAGTCTTGGATATCCTAAGACCCTAGCACCTCATTACTGTGGAAAAAGAAACACATAAGGCAAAACTTCTCCCTAGATCCAAGCAATACATCTTACTTGGTGACTGACAGTCTAGAAAGGTAGCTGAAGACTATGTGCTCATAAATGACAGAATTAATGTACTCCCAGCATCCCAATGCCATCCAACACTATAAAATTTCTATTTGCTAAGTCTGATGACTAGGCTCTTTATCTCAATCCAATATCTCCTGTTACCAACACTTGAGCACAAAGCCCTAGACAGCACTTTCACACTTATAGCTGAGAGATAATTTGAATTGCTCCAAATCTTTCTGATTTTTTAAAATATGCAGTGCCAAAAGAAAAGTAAACAAAAATTACATCTTTAAAGAAAAAGCAAGATCTAAAGTATAAAATATATAAGTGAAATAACATCAGCAAAAGAACCGCAATACTAGAAATAACCTACCAACTATAAATTTTAAACCAAAACAAGTTGGATATTTTTAGCAATCTAGAATATCACCCAAAAAAAATTTTTTTAAGAATATGTAAATACCACTTGGAGTCTCCTATTTTTAACCATAATAAATTCTGCATTGTCAACACTGGGTATCTGTATTGGAGTTCTTAATAATAGGCTAGCTTCCTCCTGAGATGCTTTTTGCATTTGAGCATCTCCTATCATCAGTCCTAAGTCCCAAGTTTGTGAACTAATTTTAATACTACTAAACTAATACAATTAGGCAAGTAAATATGCTGGGTAAAAAAAATTACTAAATTCCAAAGAAAAATTATTTAGTTATTATCCAAGTCACTGCCTGTCTCTGTGTCACACTGGTACATAGGAGAAGAAAACACACTCACACACACACACACACTTTATGGTTTTTTATACTTTCCAAATGACATAATACAATTCATTTATGTTCTTACCAAAATACCTGATAAAGATACCCAAAGAAGTACACTTATCATGATGGCACTGGATAATGTACTGAATTGTTGAATCACTATATCATACACCTGAAAACCAATATAACATTGTATGCCAACTACAGTGGAATTAAAACAAAACTTAATAGAAATTCCTTTAATTTTTAGAAAGAGAAAAAAATAATTTTTTAAAAAAGCATAAAAAAGGATATCCACACGAGAAAGATACCAATAGATTAAAAAGACACAGGATAAGTTTTAGCAAAGAATATATAATGAGTTCATTATATTCTTCAGATTGAAAAATATACCAAATAATCTTTTAACTTTGGTTTTCAAGTTATTTGGATGCCAAATAACTTTTGCTTTTAATTAAAATTGGTCCTTCAAATACCATTGAGAAAATAAAACCAATTTTATTAACAATAAGGATACACAAGTCCATATAATTCTGACAAGAATACAAATCATATTCTAGTTGTTGCTCAAAACTGCATGTTGTTAAAAATCCACCATCCTAGAAAATACCTCTTGAGTACTTAATGACAATGGCTGGATAAATTTGATACACAAAGAGTGACATCATTAATACAGTAACTAGATCAAAGAAATTTACTTATTTGAAAAGTCAGAGGAGGCTGGGTGGCTCATTTGGTTAAGAATCTGACTGTTGGTTTTGGCTAGGGTCATGATCCCGCAGTTCATGAGATCGAATTCCACATCAGGCTCTGTGCTGACAGTGTGGACCCTGCTTGGGATTCTCTCTCTCTCTCTCTCTCTCTCTCTCTGTCTCTCTCTCTCTCTCTCAAAATAAATAAACATGAAAAAAGATTTTAAAAAGTCAGAAAACTACTGACTGTGAATCTGTAAGCTATTTTTCAAGCTTTTATTTACATACGTAAATCTATCTTCTTTTTAAAGTACATCGCCAAAATACTTGAAAAAATACATTTTAAAGTTTATTTATTTATTTTTGAGAGAGAGCATGAGCAGGGGAAGGGCAGAGAGAGACTCTCAAGCAGGCTCATGGGGCTCAAATCCACGAACCGCAAGATAACGACCTGAGCCAAAATCAAGAGACAGACACTTAACTGAAAGTGAAGTTTCAGTTAACTTCAGTTAACTTAACTGACTGAGCCACCCAGGCACCCCTGGAAAAATACATTTTAAAAGCATGTTCAATTCAGTAGGAACCCATTTGTCACTAAGCCAACACTTACTGAATGTCTATTACGTGCACAATGAGGGGTGATGGATAAAAGAATAAGTAGATACTCCCTGCCCTCAAAAGAGTTCATAATCCATCAGCAAGATAAACCTGCAAAGCATGATTTTAATTACTCCTGAAGAGCAATTTGGCATGATCTAGTAAAAATTGGAAAATCTACATTTCTTAGCTCCCTATAATTACATTTCTAGGTACAGACCCTAGAGAAATTCTTATACATAAGCGCAGGAGACTTACATAAGGATTTTATTGCAACAATACCTGTAACAGTAAAACACTGGAAGCAATACAAGAGTCCTTCAGTAAGGAATGGATAAACAAGATATACATATCTATATAGAACACTAAGAGTTACAAAGAATGAATTACATATTATCACTAGATCTCAAAAACAACTTAAAAAAGTAAAAATGCCACACTATATAAAATGTATGTTAGCTAACTTGACAGTACATTATATTTTAAAAAACTAAAAAATAAGTAAGTTTAAAAGTAAAAATGCAAATTGTTGGCTGATAATTTGTAAGAACAGATATTTAACAATACAATATCAGATATAAACTATATGTGACTACAAACTAAACAATACTATATCATTCATGGTACCAATTATGTCTATTAAAGTTTTTTTTTTTTAAAGCATTTTAGGTCATCATAGTAGTTGTCTCTAGGAGACAGTGGGAATGACATGGGGTATAAGACAACAGAGGCTCAAAGTTTATTTATTTTATTAACTCAAAAAAGAAGCAAATTGAACAAAATGTTTAACAACTGTCAATGTCTAGATGATGGGCATATAGATGTTATTACTTTTTATTATTCTATATTTTTCAATTTCTCAAAATAAAAAAATAATACAAGACCTCAAAACCTGATCACATTTCACATTTGCTGAAACCCCATGCTATAGTCCCTATTACCTAGAGACATACAAATTCCTTTAGCATGATGTTCAAAAGTCTCATCCTGATCCCTATCCTCCTTTACAAACCCAAATATCAACACTTCACCCACCACCCTGCCTGTAAAACTAATCTTACTTTAACACCCAACACATATTAAACATTCCACATATTTTCCCAGTGCCTTGTCTTTGTTAGTGCTGTCTCTCACAAATGCAAATACCCCAACAAAAATGTTTACCTGCATCATAATATCACAGCACTATATATCATTCAAGACTCAGTTCAACTGTCACCTACTACTTATAGTACAATTTACAAACTACTTTTGTCATTGGTATTTCCACAGCACTTAGAACTAGACAGGAATCTCCTCCCTTTAGCAATAAAACTTAATTTCTCAACACTTCTCACAGAGCCTGGCACACGCTAGTCAAATATTAAATGAACCGAATGAACATCTGAAACAATATTAAGGAATAGAGTAGAAGGTAATCAGTTCATTGACTTATTCAAATTTCTATTAAATCTACTGGACAAAAATAAAATGGTATTTAGCTTCTGAATCCAAATTTCACAAAAAACTAAAATAAAATACTATGCTTTTGCAAAGTAAAAAAATTTTGCATAAATAGTGCAATTCTATTAAAGTTAACTATGATCATATTCATACAGGATTAAGATGAAAATTAAATGCCATCCTGAAACGCCTTTATTCTTTGATAAGTTTACTAATTTTCTAGAAAAGATTTCAATATGTCTCCATTGGTACTTCCCCTGAAATCAGTTATCATCCTAGCAAAAAGATCTTCTGCTCATGATAATAAATAATTTCTTTCTTTGATGTCTCAAAGTACCTGTCAGCAAGTGTTTTAAAGGGGGAAAATGTCTTTTAGAAATTACTGTATGGTTAAAAGGCAAATAGATTATTAGCTCCATCTGTGATGTATCCATGAAAGGGCTTGAGGACAAAGGTTTGGGATTCTAACAGATCTGGGTTAGAACCTTAACCCTGACACCTGTTTGTCGTCACTTAACCTCTCTAGGTCTCAATTTCCTCATCTGTAAAATAGAATAAAAATAAACTACCTCATATGATGGTTTTGAGGACTACTTATGTAAAACTGCACACTGCCTGGCACATTATAAATACAAAAAGAAAAACCTAACTATCAAATATTTTTAAATATCAACAAGTGACAGCAAAATCCTGAAATGTAGCATTCAATAATAAGATAAAGCCCAGTATCTTTAGGTCACCTATTTTAGAGTGCCACATTCATGCACCGTGTCTACTGGAAAGTAAGTACCACTCTGGATGTAAGTAAATGCCTCATCCATTAAGAGGGGAAAGGACAATGAAGGCAAGTATCTACTGTAAGAGACCTGGAAGTTGAAATGAGTATTTTGAAAAGGGAATCCCTCACAAATATAAATTATTTAAGTCTGGGATTATAAGTAAACTTGTTTCACAAGGAGTATTTCAAAAAATAAGATATAAGAAATGTAGTGGGGTGTTGGGGGTAAAAGGGGAACCAAATCCCTTAATATATTAACTCTAAGTTGAAAAGCAAAGAGTCAGGAAACGCAAGCCTTAATATAAATGCTGAATTAGCTACTGCTATTTAAATTCTGACGAAAATGTTTACCTCACATACTCCAGTTGATGATAACATGGTTACCAGTGTATTCACTTAGCTGCTGCAACAACCTCAAATCACAGCAAGCAGCAATCAGGAATTAAACTGTGAATAGGTGTGAAATCAGAATATAGTAGATGATAGCCTTAATTCAAATTGGTAGATTCCAGAAAGTAAACTCTGGAAGGAAGAGGAAGTAAAGTAAACTTTACAGAAGACTTCCTATTTTGGGGACCATAAAACACATTTGCTACTTTACCTCTTAATCTCATTTAATCTCTTTAATACTCATAAGAACACATCTGAGGTAGCATTATATCCTTTATGCAAACAAAGAAATGAAAGTACAAAAATTAAGGTAACTAACCCAAGTCACATGACTGAGAAACCTTAGGATCAAGGTATGAACTGAGTTTAGTTCAACTCAAATAGGGCATTTGCCTCAATCACCCCTTGAAATGCTTCCAGGCTACAAGAAGGCGGTCTGAAGAGGTGAATTTAGATCTACTTCATACATGTAAGCCTCCAAAAAATTATAAAATGAAAAAATAAAAACATTATCAAAAAATTATGGTAGCAGTCAAAGAACTCTATGCCATATAATTATAAAACTAATAAAATAATAATTCACCAGGAGATTGAAAAAAAAATAAAAGTTCACAATTAACTCTCAGGACATCAAGTTTTAACCACGAAACATTTATCACTTCCCTAAAACTTTCTAAAATCTATTCATAATACATTACTACTCTCTTGGTAATTGAGACACCCTATACTAGATCACAACCCAACTCTATAGAATAGAAGGTGTTAAAAAAATAGACCAAATAAACACAACACATATAGATCTAAATAAAATATACTGACCCTAGGACTTCACATAGAAGCTATTTTCTAAATAAATTATAAAATCTTAGTACTTTAAAGCATCAGGTTGGATGACAATTGACAGATAATCCATCTGATCTTGTCACAACTAAGTAACAAGCTGCCCAAAGAACTTCTCTGTCCAAAGAGTAAAGAAGAGGAATCTGGAGCAACAAGAGTAAAGAAGCAGAGAGAATACATTTAAAGAGGTGTCTAGATCATCAATAACTGTACATTTAAGTAAGTATGGATTAAAAAATAACTCTGTAGCCAGTACTGCACAGAAGAGATACAAAAGCTATCACTAGAAGAAGGGAGATAGTTGTATACAATATGCTAGAACCTCACTATAGTTGCATTCCTCAAATCTATTTCTAAAATCTATACCACAGTTTTATACCAAATACAAAACATGTCATATAGGAGCATGGGATCTGTATCACTCAAAAAGAAGTAAAACAGAAATCTCTTTTGAGTAAAATTTTACATGGAAGTCCTCAATTCTTTGCCTCACCATAACTCACTGAGTCTTAAAATCTAAAGTCATTGTCCTCATTTTCCACTGGAATAAAACTCGCTCTGATAAACACAGGAATCAGTCCCACAAATAAGAATGTTCAAATATCTTTCTACTTTGTGTAAAATAGCAAGTTCATCTTTTAACTTCTAAATATAACTAATATTTCAAATTATTTTAAGAAATTTTCCCATTAAAATCACCTAAAGAACAAAAATTGAAAACAAACCATAATACCTGCAGAAACTATGTATAAGCATTCTACCTTTATAGTTACATCAAGGACACAAAAGCGATGTCACTGAAATATACAAAGACAATGCTGCCATCTAAAGGCCAAGATACAATATGAAAAAAAATGTATACTCAAATACTGCCAATATATAAAAACAATTTGATATTTTAAAGGCAGCAAAGTTTACACGTTTAAAGAAACACTATGCTATGACTATTTTTAGACTATAAACAAAATTCTAATACTCTTTTGAGAAGATTCAATTTAATAAGAGAATTAGCAAAACAATTTCATTAATGATCGGTATCTGCACAGGTCAAATTCTGTTGGCATCGTTTCAGACACAGCATTCTCCTAAATATCTCTATTAGTTGTTAACTTACAAAATCTGTCTTATTTAGTGATGTTTAGTGATATTTCCTACCTGTAATTACATATGGAGTATAAATATTTTTATAAATATATACTGTATAAAAATATAAAAGTATATAAATATAATTTGCCTTTAGCCAGACTGCTATTATTTCTACTCACCCCATTTAAAATACTTCTTGTTAAAAGACTAATAATAACAGTTCTCAGAGTGAGAAAACCTGAACTACTTAAAATTATAGCTTTGAAAGGATTCAAATATTTCTCATTGTTTCATAAATTCTAAAACAACAAGGTGTAGCTCCTATGGGAGGATAGATAATAATTCAACTGTCCAGTATGAAGAGCTCAAATGATTCTAAGATTCCTTTTCTAGAACTTTAAATTGAAGGAACTTTATTGAACCGAACTTTAAGATTTAGCAAAATTAGTTCAAATTTCCAATGAAATCAAATGTTTACTGAATAGCACGACATACAAAATTGATTTCCTTATCATTTAAGTATATCATCTTTTTAATGAACCACAATAATAAGGAAAAACAAATGTAAATGTAAGTAGAAACTTCAGAACATATACAATTAGTTCCTCTGGGGAACCACGGACTAAAAATGTTAATGTGTTAAGAAAAATGTTTCTCTGTGTTTACTCAACAAGGAAACAAATATTAATCACCCAACAAACATCCCCAATATGTGAAGAATATAAAAATCTCAAGTTGGGTTTACCATCCTTTCATTTCTCTTGAATGTAAAGTGGAAACCAACAGACAACAAATACAGACAGGATTTCATAAAAATTACTAGTTTTAGTGTCTCTTATGGGTCAGAGTTTGTACTAGACAACGTAAGGACATTATGCCATTTAATCCTCAGAGCTACAACCTGCAAGAAAACAGGTATTAGTAACCCTGTCTGCAGAAGAGGTTCATAGAGCAATTTCCCTAGAATCACAAGTGATTGTACACCAGGTTTAAAAAATTCACCCTCTCTGACCCAGAAAACTTTATTCATTCTATAAGATCATACTGCTTTAAGAGAGATTATTAAACTTGTAATAAATGTAAAGAGAAATGTGGAGGATTTTTACTATATAATTTCACAGGAAAATATAATTCTATGTGGTGATAAAAGCATTTCCTTTTAACTTATAGTGTTTTGATTTTTCTAACTGGAATCTTGTTTTAAAGTACATTATCTCATTTGAAGTGCTGATGGTTCTAGAGATCTTTTAAAACTTACACTAATTTATGAGACACATTTATCAAATACTGTAAACTAATCCCGAGAAGCAACAAAAAGATCCCTTTATTTGGGGAATACAATTAAGAGCAGGTCTCCTTTGAAAATATGCAACATATTCAGTACCACCTTGCCTACATTTTAATGTACACGATTTCTCAACCTTGAGAAATCTACTAGTACCTCCCTAATGATAACCTGTTCTGTTAACTTTTACTAAGCACCCATCAAATCAAAATTTTAAAGGTTTGGAGTATTATTCAACCACTAAAAAAACTGAAGCTCTGATATTTGCTACTACATGAATGAACCTTGAAAACATTATGCTATGTCCAAGAAGCCAAATACAATATACCACATACTGTGTGATTCCATTTGTATAAAATGCCTACAACAGGCAAATCCACAGAGACATAAAGTAGATTACCAGGTGCCAGGGGCTGGAGGAAGGGGGAAATGGAGAGTGACAACTAATTAGCAGACTTTCTTTGGGGGTAATGAAACTGTTCTAGAATTAGTGATGATGACTACACAACTTTGTGAATATACTAAAAACCATTAAGTCACAATACTTTCAAAGAGTAAATTTTATGGCAGGTGAATTACATCTCAATAAAAGAAAATAAACAGCTGTAAATATATATATTATGAATGAGTTACACATGTATGTCATTAAAATATAAAATCTATATAACTAAAAAGATTATCTGCCTCAGTTTACTGAATCTCATTTACCACACTAAGTGAAAAGCTTTAGTTCACACGTACACATCTTTCTGAACCATAAAAAAAAAAAAATCTAACTACCTAGAATTATTCCAATCCCTAGGAAATCAAAAGGAACAAGCACCACAGACTTATGTTTAGCAACTAAATTTTATTTTTTCCAATTTACCTGAGTTAATTAATTGCCAGAATTTAGACAAAAACCTATTAGCACATGCTAATGAGGAATTTTTAACACACAAGTACCACATGCAAGTACCTACAGAGTTATAGGATCAATTTATAAAACCATTGTTTTGAGAGGATTCTTGTTTTTAAGTAGTATTTGCCTCTAAACCATCAAAAGAAGCAGATAAAATTTTATAAGTTATAAAGAAATCAAAGGTTAGAAACAAAATTTTTAAAAATGAAGATTGTAACAAGTACTTACTAATTTGTTTTCCTGCATGTATATTCTTTGTAATTTCAGACAGCCCTTAGCTATGACGATCATGCCTTCATCTGAGATCTTGTAACATTGGCCGAAATGAATATCTTTGAGTTCTCTGCACTTTGAGCCCAGCTGTAAACAAAGAGATTTAGCTGAATGCTCAGAAAATAACAAAGATAACATATTTCTAGTGGAATTTCCATATAATTTTTTTAAATAGCCATACCAAAGTTAAATTAACTGCTTATAAACTACTTTTAAAATAAAGTAGAATGTAGGCGATCTATAACTTAAGATAGTATTGTGTAAGCCTTTTCATCTGCTAATTACTTCCCTGCTTCAACTACCTCATACTATATGCCCACCTAAGGCGTCCAGATTTCTTAACACCTCAAAATCACATCTGTATTTCTCTTGAGTCAATTATATTGTTACACTGGTGGAGCCCAGTTACAAGGAATAAAACTAAGTTCCAAGAAGCAAGGCAAAGGTCTAATGAGTGAAAGAATATTTAATTCATTAGATCTACTTCTACTCCTGAAGACCCCAATGAATCATTTCCCTCCACTGGCTCATTACCCTGGGAAAAAAGAAAAAGTCTCAATATGCTGTAGGTAATATTTTAGAGTACTTATTTACACACTGTACTGCATAAACTGAAAACAAAAGGACTATTTTCCAGATTGAAATTCCAACTGTACCTTAGTTACCAAACAGGTACAATGTTCCCATTAAAACCATCAAGTATCACAGAGAACAAATTATATACATTTCCTTTCAAAAGCCACAGTGTAGATGATCAAACTATAAATGAATGCTGTTTCATGAGTACTACATATGAATGGAGTCATTTTAGAGTTAAAATAAGCAATCTCCTTTAGCAACAACTTATACATCAAAAATTATCTAAAAAATTACATTAAATAATAAAACTCAGTGTGTGTCAGCAAAGATTCAAAGTGTCATGGTAAGAGTGAAAATTAGTACTGAAAAGTTTCCTTGGAGCGGAACCTAGCATAAATGAAAAAAAAATTGTGTAACTGAAAAATGTACAACTCAGCTTAAAAATATTTGCAAAAAAATTAATGACAGAGGGACAGATAATTAGATAGATTATATGATAAAGTAAGCATACTAAAATGTTAATTATAGGGTGGTGGGTTAAATGGTGATGGGGATTAGGGAGTTAGGGAGTGCACTTGTCATGATGAGCATAGGGTAATGTATGAAACTGTTGAATTACTATATTGTACACCTGAAACTAATAAAATGCTGTATATTAACTGGAATTAATATAAAACTTTTAAAACATATAAAAAAGATGTTAATTATACAATCCAGATAGTGGGTATATGGGCATTCACTGTAAAATTCTTTCAAATTTTCCATTAGTATAAATTTTTTCATAATAAACTGATGGAACAATTAAATAAAAGTTTTTGGTAAATTTTAGCTACAAGCAATGAGCAAATGGGATTTTTTTAAATAGTAAAATAGAGAAAACAACCTAAAGATACAAATAAGTGTTTTCATGAAACTGAATATTGTACAGCCATTAAAATTGAAGTAAACACTTGACAAATAAAAATTAAAATTTTATATGTTTTTAAAATATAATCCAATTGAATTTCTTTAAACAAATTATGCACATTTAAATATACATATGTGTATGTGTATATGTGTATAGAAAAGAGAGTGGGGGCACCTGGGTGGCTCAATCAGTTAAGCATCCAACTTTGGATCCTCTGCCTCCCTCTCTCTCTGCCCCTCCCCTGCTCACACACTGTCTCTCTCTCCCAAAAATAAAAACATTTTTTTAAAAAATGTTAAAAAAAAAAAAGAAAAAAGACTGAAACGTACACCAAGGTTTTAATGGTGCATTTTTTTTCTTTTCTGCCTATCAATCTTCTCACATCTTTTTAAAAATAAATGTTACTTTAGTAATTTAAAAAAAACTTTAAAGTTCTGTTTCAAGTAAAGTAATGACATTATAACAAAGACATGCAAATTCCATTATTTTCCAGGGATACATAATTAAACTATGTTATATTCATCTAGACCGCACTATAAACAATTACATATTCAACTAGAAATGGAAGTTCCACAAAGACAGAAGTTTTCCTGTTAACTATCCCTGGTGCCCAGTGTCTTCTGCTTAACTCAGCTGATACTGAGTAAATATTCGCTAAATGAATGAAAAGGCTGATACATATATGTAAAGAAGCCTCTTTGAAAAATGATGAATATAGGAAACCATGATTATGGTCTCATATCCAGTTAATCCAGGAATTCTAAATTGAGTCCACAGGTAGACTTCAGGGATTCCAGGAAAGCAGATGAGAAAAAAAAGAGTACATTTTTATTTTCATACTATCCTCTAAATGAACTCTAGCTTTTACTTCACTTATTAATGTAAACAAAAAATCACAATAGTTTAGCAGTACATGTGATTTTGTAAACAATGGAAATCAAAGACAATTTCTTATAATATCACTGCTGTTGCAGCTATCATGAAATTCCATTTCTGTTCATCAGTATTCATTACATTCACAACCAGATCTTATAATGCATAAAAGAGGCACATATATTTCTAGAACAAATGTATAATGGCACATTACTTACATCTAAGAAAGCTAATCCAAAGCCAACAGCAGGGAAGATGGAAAATCAACTTGATATCACTACAAAACTCCTCATAGGCTCACATATGTCTGGCATTGAGGGCAAGGATGGCATTAAAAACACCAGAATTCTTTAAAGTGTACTTAAGAAGTGGTTAACCACTCAGATCACCTACCCATGACTGCACAGCCTGATCTTGCCCACTCTCTCACAATAGCAAAAGACTGGAGTAAGTAAAACACAGGGTTTTTGGACTGAGGTACACCATGCATAGCTCAAAGCAAAAGCATACTCCAGAAAATGTGGGGATGACATGAAAGTTTCTAAGGTGAAAATGAAGAAATTCAAATAAAGAATTCTGTAAGATGTTCCAGGATTAAAAGATAGGGACTTCTGGACTGAAAAAGCACATTCACATGTCCAGCACAAATGACAAAAACAGACCAATGACAAGGCAAATCTCCATAAAATGTCAGAATTAAAGGGTATAAAAAAAAGATTCTACAGACTTCCAGTGACATATTTCATATAAAAGACTGCTATTAAAAAGGCATCAAACTTCTTAATGACAACACTGAAAGAAAGCAATAGAGCAATGCCATCAAATTCTCAAGGACAAGTATTTCAAACCTAGAATCCTATGCTCAGGATTGAGACTATGAATTAAGTATGAGTATAAAAAGGAGACATCTTCAGACATGCAAGTTCTCAAAAGATTTACCTCCTATATATTCTTTATCAGGAAGCTACTAAAATCTGTGCTCTACAAAACAAGAATACACCAAGAGAAAGAAGATATAACATCTAGGTAACAGGATATCTAATACAACCACAAGATCAGGAAAACCTTAAGGATAATGGTGAAGGTTAAGATACTTTGATGACCACTAACGCAAGAGCACTTGTATACAAGAAGTCCAATGTGGACCCTACAGACTATGCCAGGCAAATCTGCTATATGAAGATATATATTAACTAAGTATCTACATATAGATATACTAATGCAACTGTGGAAAAGCTTTTGACTCCATTCATGATAAGACTATAAAACTTAGTAAATGGGGTGCCTGGGTGGCTCAGTCAGTTGAGTGTCTGACTTCGGCTCAGGTCTTGATCTCAGTTTGTGAGTTTGAGCCCCACATTGGGCTGACAGTTCGGAGCCTGGAGCCTGCTTTGGATTGTCTGCCCCTCCCCCACTCGTGCTCTGTGTCTCTCTCTCTCTGTCTCTCTCTCTCTCTCTCAAAAATAAAATAAAAACATTTTAAAAATCATAAAAAGTCAGTAAACTAAATGGGATGAGAAGATTAATTTCAAGAACCACAAAATTCTATAGAGAAAAAAGGCAGGTATGTAATTATAAAATGTAAATACCAAATACTTAATCAAAATTATGGAAGAATTATGTTGGGAGGGTGAGTGAATAGGAGACCGGGAAGGATAAGTAAGCTAAATTCTCATCTTCCATAGCAAGGAATCTGCCTAGATGGTCTAAAATGGATAAATCAAGAAAATACAGATAGGCTTAGAAGAGTAATGCTTCCTTCTTCTGGAGAAAGTTCAATTAGTCTAATTCCTTATCTCTCCACTGACTAGTTTGTGTTTAATACACTGGAAATGTTCAGCTCATCTCTATCCTTCTTCCCCCTGGAAACAAACTGCCCACAGCAAACAAGCATGCACTTCTATATTTGCAAGGCCACTCTGCTGGTGTGGCTGAGTTGATGATGAGTGGGTCTGCTGGCCAACCTCCAGAGTTAACAAGCCCATTTTGCTCCATTTTAAGCAATATTCTCCAATCTAGCCTTTCTGAGTAATAAAGTTGACTTGATATTTTTCCTCTGTCCCTATTACCTTCTCTTGTTAATTTGTTCAGATCCTAGGAAGTAAAGAGGCCTCAACTCTTAGTGCACCAACCAGGACCACTGAAAAAATACAGAGGAGTCTATACAGAAGGAGTGAATGAGGTCTCTGGTAGGAATGTAGACATTAGTTTGTATGAACAGGTTGGTAGAATCTCATGTCAACACACGTAAGTCACACTGCTGCAGCCTGCAAAAGAGTTTGAAACTGATCATCTGGTATTTTGACTTATGAAGTGTCTTTTGGTTTTATATAAAAACAAGTGACTTTCCATAGAAGTAGAAGCAACATGGGCTTCAAGAGACATCAGCAGCAGGGGAGCCTCAGAAACTTATCAAAAAAGAGTGCCTCAAGGGATAATTACTGTCATTTAGTCTCACTGCAGAAACTGATGTTCTGTTTTAAACATCATCACTGGACATGATAGGCAAGACTGCATTTCCATCAGTACTTATTTGAACTAATCATCATTTTCCCAACTGTAAGTATCCTAAGGTTCCAGACCATCCAATCACCGGAGAGTCAATCATTTTACCCAATATATTTCCCAGTTATGTTAATGTTGTTCAGATCTCTCAATGCTGCAATCATCTTGTCCATTGTCCATAGGAAAACATTGAGAGGGCATCAACCTATATGAATAGCCCTGTCACGATTCCCTAAATTTCATACAATTAGTCCTCTATCTAATAACTATAGAAGTTGTATATAACTCGTCTAAAAACAGAATTCTCTATTCAGAAAGAGAGTGCTAGAGATATTAAAGCTCTGGCCCTACCAAAATGGAGAGATCTTGATAAGAACACTGGTTTTCAGATGAGACATGGAAAAGGTGGTACTATGGAGTAAGAACCAAGCCCCAGTATAGGGACTATTCTAGATTATTTAAGTTAAAGACGCTGGACTTTTCACTAATCTACCATATTAAAGCATATGACTGAGTATAAACAAGATCAAAATCATCATCCAGTAATAGTAATGCCTTTAAAAAAAATTAACCTGCAGTTTCTAGTCCAGCAGGTAAGGAATTTAGAAGTCACCACTCCAGGGGCACCTGGGTGGCTTAGTCGGTTGAGCATCCAACTTCATCTCAGGTCACGATCTCATGGTTCATGAATTTGAGCCCCGCATTGGGCTCTGTGATGACAGCTTGGAGCCTGGAGCCTGCTTCGGATTCTGTGTCTCCCTCTCTCTCTGCCCCTTCCCTACTCACACTCTGTCTCAATCTCAAAAACAAAGAATTTTTAAAAAATTTTTAAAGAAGTCACCACTCCATACTAACAAGAAAGGAAAAAGCTTAACTGAAAAATCAGTAACTCTTCTTACAGAAATGAGGTTACAAGAAAAACCAGTGTCCCCAAAACTGGAGAGACAAAAAGGTGGACACAGAAAAACAACTTGCCAGAGCAGAAACCCACTAGAAGACACCTCTACCGGAACCAATGCTAGGGTAGGAAACACTAAATTATAATCCATCTCCTCCTATATCAAGTAAATAATCTACCCCCATTATTCTTATCCCAGCAAAAATCAACACCTAAAGGATCTACAAACATCTCAAAATTATCTCCATATTACTTCCCACCTTACCAAAGAACACTGTGAAATGATAACTACTCATCACCAGGTAAGAATACCTATCTGGTTGATGTTGACTAGATGAATATCAATACTTACCTTGGCTGGATACTGGAAAACTGCTGCCTGAAGGCTTTCCTAGGTAATGGAGATTATTATGTGGAATTTTACCTCCAACCACACCTCTCCATTTTCATTCAACCTGCCCTTTATTTCTACTTGAATCTGGCACCCATGTCAGGTGCAATCCTAACTCTCACTCTTCACTCAAGTAAATGGCCTTAGTAACTAACCTAAGATATAGAACCCAAGTTTATCATTTAAGAGGTTCTGAATTTTGGGGCGCCTGGGTGGCTCAGTCGGTTAAAGCGTCCAACTCTTGGTTTTCCCTCAGGTCATGATCTCACAGTTTGTGAGTTCAAGCCCCACATCAGGCTCCAAGCCAGTAGCTCTGAGCCTGCTTATGATTCTCTCTCCCTCTCTCTCAGTCCTTCACCCACTTGCATGTGTGTATGTGTCTGTCTCTCTCTTTCAAAATAAAGAAAGAAAAATTTTTTAAAAGAGAAGTTCTGAAATTTTATCGACATCAGTTCAATATCTGGCTACCCATGAAAAGTAAAAATCAGATAAATAGTAATAGAAGACCCCTCTCTAACTCAGGAAGAACAATAATATATAAAAGGCACTCAGCAGTCAACCCTGAAGGAAAGTGTTTAGTGAAAGGCATGCTGCTGGTCACTCCATCACCTAAAAAGAAGCTACTCCATCCACCCATTAAGCCATGGTTCATTTTCACATGTGACAGTAATCAGGAGTACAAATGGACTGAAGTAAACAAATATAACAGAAAATAGATTGCCCTTGATTAATTCTCTTCTTCTTTATAATAATTATTCAAGATTATTCACAAATTTGCTCTAAAACATCCAAAGGTATTTTTCAAATTTTTCTATAAAATGTTGGAAGGTGATTTTCCTAGCATCTCAAATTTTAATTAAAATATTGCATACTACCCTTGAGCATTTATAAAAGAGAATTTGTTTTAAGAAGCCATCTGTTATTACCAGGTTATTTTTATAATAAAAAAAACACCTTAG